>NW_026734949.1:0-196168 GCF_949786415.1 Peromyscus eremicus | reverse complement strand
GGTAAGGAAAGTCACTATTGCGCTCCCATTGCCATACACAGTGGAAATAGCATCGCGTCTGTTCCCAGCAAGTACAGTGTATTGGACGGAAGAGGAGCTACTGTTCTTGTCACTTTCCTAAGCAGAGTTGAACTTGTTATGGCCCTGTGTAGGAAGCACAGTTCTTTTGTTCTGAGCAAGGTCACTGTTCTAGCTCTATAGGAAATACAGTAGAGTAGAAGAGTGCTCTTTTCTCTAAAGCAGAGTGTGTTTCTTGTAAGGCGAGCAAGCGTTTGTTTCCCAGTCCTAAATGGAGTTGAATCACATGCAGTTTCTAGTACTATGAGCAAGAGTTGTTTTATGGTAAGAAGAGTCATTATTGCTCTGCCATTGCCATACACAGGACAAATAGCACTGGCGTCTGTTCCCAGCAAGTACAGCGTAATGGACTGAAGAGGATCTACTCTTCTTGTCAGGTTCCTAAGCAGACTTGAACTAGATATGGCCGTGTGTGTAGGAAGCACAGTTTTTTTTGTTCTGAGCAAGCTCACTGTTCGGAACACATAGGAAACACAGTAGAGTAGAAGAGTGCTCTTTTCTCAAAAGCAGAGTGTGTTTCTTGGAAGTCGAGCTAGCGTTTGTTTCCCAGTCCTAAATGGAGTTGAGTCACATGCAGTTTTTTGTCCTACGAGCAAGAGTTGTTTTCTGGTAAGAAAAGTCACTATTGTGCTCCAATTGCCATACACAGTGCAAATAGCCCTCACGTCTGTTCCCCGCAAGTACAGTGTATTGGACTGAAGAGGAGGTAGTGTTCTTGTCAGTTTCCTAAGCAGAGTTGAACTAGATGTGGCCCGTGTGTAGGAAGCACAGTTGTTTTGTTCTGAGCAAGCTCACTGTTCGGACCCCATAGGAAACACAGTAGAGTAGAAGAGTGCTCTTTTCTCAAAAGCAGAGTGTGTTTCATGTAAGGCGAGCTAGCATTTGTTTCCCAGTCCTAATGGAGTTGAATCACATGCAGTTTCTGGTCCTACGAGCAAGAGTTGTTTTCTGGTAAGGAAAGTCACTATTGCGCTCCAATTGCCATACACAGTGCAAATAGCACTCGTGTCTGTTCCCAGCAAGTACAGTCTATCGGACTGAAGAGGAGCTACTGTTCTTGTCAGTTTCCTAAGCAGAGTTGAACTAGATATGGCCCGTGTGTAGGAATCACAGTTCTTTTGTTCTGAGCAAGCTCACTGTTCTGGCCCTATAGGAAACACAGTAGAGTAGAAGAGTGCTCTTTTCTCTAAAGCAGAGTGTGTTTTTTTAAGGTGAGCTAGCATTTGTTTCCCAGTCCTAAATGGAGTGGAATCACATGCAGTTTCTGGTCCTACAGGCAAGAGTTCTTTTCTGGTAAGGAAAGTCACTATTGCGCTCCCCTTGCCATAATAGTGCAAATAGATCTCGCGTCTGTTCCCAGCAAGTACAGTGTATCGGACTGAAGAGGAGCTACTGTTCTTGTCAGTTTCCTAAGCAGAGTTGAACTAGATATGGCCGGTGTGTGTAGGAAGCACAGTTCTTTTGTTCTGAGCAAGCTCACTGTTCAGACCCCATAGGAAACACAGTAGAGTAGAAGAGTGCTCTTTTCTCAAAAGCAGAGTGTGTTTTTTGTAAGGCGAGCTAGCGTTTGTTTCCCAGTCCTAAATGGATTTGAGTCACATGCAGTTTCTGCTCCTAAGAACAAGAGTTGTTTTCTGGAAAGGAAAGTCACTATTGCGCGCCCATCTACTTACACAAGGCAAATAGCACTCGCGTCTTTTCCCAGCAAGTACAGTGTATTGGACTGAATAGGAGTTACTGTTCTTGTCAGTTTCCTAAGTAGAGTTGAACTAGATATGGCCCGTGTGTGTAGGAAGCACAGTTCTTTTGTTCTGAGCAAGCTCACTGTTCTGGCCCTATAGGAAACCCAGCAGAGTAGAAGAGTGCTCTTTTCTCATAAGCAGAGTGTGTTTCTTGTAAGGCGAGCTAGCGTTTGTTTCCCAGTCCTAAATGGAGTTGAGTCACATGCAGGTTTTTGTCCTACGAGCAAGAGTTGTTTTCTGGTAGGGCGAGTCACTATTGTGCTCCAATTGCCATACACAGTGCAAATAGCACTCGCGTCTGTTCCCTGCAAGTACAGTGTATCGGACTGAAGAGGAGCTACTCTTCTTGTCAGTTTCCTAAGCAGAGTTGAACTAGATATGGCCAATGTGTAGGAAGCACAGTTCTTTATTCTGAGAAAGCTCACTGTTCTGGCCCTATAGGAAACACAGTAGAGTAGAAGAGTGCTCTTTTCTCTAAAGCAGAGTGTGTTTCTGTAAGGTGAGCTAGCTTTTGTTTCCCAGTCCTAAATGGAGTTGAATCACATGCAGTTTCTGGTCCTACGAGCAAGAGTTGTTTTATGGTAAGAAGAGTCACTATTGTGCTGCCATTGCCATACACAGGACAAATAGCACTGGCGTCTGTTCCGAGCACGTACAGTGTATTGGACTGAAGAGGATCTACTGTTATTGTCAGGTTCCTAAGTAGAATTGAATTAGATATATCCATGTGTGTAGGAAGCACAGTTCTTTTGTTCTGAGCAAGCTCACTGTTCGGACACCATAAGAAACACAGTAGAGTAGAAGAGTGCTCTTTTCTCAAAAGCAGAGTGTGTTTTTGTAAGGCGAGCTAGCGTTTGTTTCCCAGTCCTAAATGGAGTTGAATCACATGCAGTTTCTGGTCCTACGAGCAAGAGTTGTTTTCTGGTAAGGAAATTCACTGTTGTACTCCCATTGCCATACATAGTGCAAATAGCACTCGCGTCTGTTCCCAGAAAGTACAGTGTATTGGACTGAAGAGGAGCTACTGTTCTTGTCATTTTCCTAAGAGGAGTTGAACCAGATATGGCCCATGTGTGTAGGAAGCACACTTCTTTTGTTCTGAGAAAGCTCACTGTGCGGACTTCATAGGAAACACAGTAGAGTAGATGAGTGCTCTCTTCTCAAAATTTGATTGTGTTTCTGGAAAGGCAAGCTAGTGTTTGTTTCCCAGTGCTAAATGGAGTTGAATCCCATGCAGTTTGTGGTCCTACGAGCAAGAGTTGTTTTCTGGTAAGAAGAGTCACTATTGTGCTCCCATTGTCATACACAGGGCAAATAGCACTGGCATCTGATCCCAGGAAGTACAGTGTATTGGACTGAAGAGGATCTACTGTTCGTGTCAGGTTCCTATGCAGAATTGAACTAGATATGGCCATGTGTGTAGAAAGCACAGTTCTTTTGTTCTGAGCAAGCTCACTGTTTGGACCCCATTGGAAACACAGTAGAGTAGAAGGGTGCTCTTTTCTCAAAAGCAGAGTGTGTTTATTGAAAAGCGAGCTAGTGTTTGTTTCCCAGTCAGAAATGGAATTGAATCCCGTGCAGTTTCTGGTCCTACGAGCAAGAGATTTTTCTGGTAAGAAGAGTCACTATTGCGCTCCCATTGCCAGAAACAGTGCAAATTGCACTGGCATCTGTTCCATGCATGTACAGAGTATTGGACTGAAGAGGAGCTACTGTTCTTGTCAGTTTCCTAAGCAGAGTTGAACTAGATATGGCCCCTGTGTGTAGGAAGCACAGTTCTTTTGTTCTGAGCAAGTTCACTGTTCTGGCCCTATAGGAAACACAGTAGAGTAGAAGAGTGCTCTTTTCTCAAAAGCAGAGTGTGTTTCTTGTAAGGCAAGCTAGCGTTTCTTTCCCAGTCCTAAATGGAGTTGTGTCTCATGCAGTTTCTGGTCCTATGAGCAAGAGTTTTTTTTCTGGTAAGAAGAGTCACTATTGCGCTCCCTTTGTCATACACAGGGCAAATAGCACTGGTGTCTGTTCCCAGCAAGTGCAGTGTATTTGACTGAAGAGCGTATGCTATTCTCGTCAGTTTCCTAAGCAGAATTGAATTAGATACGGCCCGTGTGTGTAGGAAGCACAGTCCTTTTGTTCTGAGCAAGCTCATTGTTCTGGCCATAGAGGAAACACAGTAGAGTAGAAGAGTGCTCTTTTCTCAAAAGCAGAGTGTGTTTCTTGAGAGCAGAGCTAGCGTTTGTTTCCCAGTCCTAAATGGAGGTGAGTCACATGCAGTTTGTGGTCCTAAGAGCAAGAGTTGTTTTCTGGTAAGAAGAGTCACTATTGCGCTCCCATTGCCATAGAGAGTACAAATAGCACTCGCGTCTCTTCCCAGCAAGTACAGTGTATTAGACTGAAGAGGAGCTACTGTTCTTGTCAGTGACCTAAGCAAAGTTGAATTAGATATGGCCCATGTGTGTAGGAAGCACAGTTCTTTTGTTCTGAGCAAGCTCACTGTTTGGACCCAATAGGAAACCCAGTAGAGTAGATGAGTGCTCTTTTCTCAAAAGCAGAGTGTGTTTCTTGCATGGAGAGCTAACGTTTTTTTTCCCAGTCCTAAATGGAGTTGAATCACATGCAGTTTCTGATCCTACGAGAGAATTGTTTTTTGGTAAGGAAAGTCACTATTGCGCTCCCATTGTCATACACAGGGCAAATAGCACTGGCGTCGGTTCCCAGCATGTACAGTGTATTGGACTGAAGAGAATCTACTGTTCTTCTCAGGTTCCTAAGCAGAAATGAACTAGATATGGCCGTGTATGTAGGAAGCACAGTTCTTTTGTTCTGAGCATGCTCACTGTTCGAACCCCATAGGAAACACAGTAGAGTAGAAGAGTGATCTTTTCTCTAAAGCAGAGTGTGTTTCTTGTAAGGCGAGCTAGCGTTTGTTTCCCAGACCTAAATGGAGTTGAATCACATGCAGTTTCTGGTCCTACAAGCAAGAGATGTTTTCTGGTAGGGAAAGTCACTATTGCGATCTCATTGACATACACAGTTCAAATAGCACTTGCTTCTGTTCCCAGCAAGTACAGTGTATTGGACTGAAGAGGAGCTACTGTTCTTGTCAGTTTCCTAAGCAGAGTTGATCCAGATATGGCCCGTGTGTTTAGTAAGCACAGTTCTTTTGTTCTGAGCAAGCTCACTGTTCAGACCCCATAGGAAACACAGTAGAGTAGAAGAGTGCTCTTTTCTCAAAAGCAGAGTGTGTTTCTTGTAAGGCGAGCTAGCGTTTTTTTTCCAAGTCCTAAATGGAGTTGAGTCACATCCAGTTTCTGGTCCTGTGAGCAAGAGTTGTTTTCTGGTAAGGAAAGTCACTATTGCGCTCCCATTCCCATACATAGTGCAAATAGCACTCGCGTCTGTTCCCAGCAAATACAGTGTATTGGACTGAAGAGGAGCTACTGTTCTTGTCATTTTCATAAGAGGAGTTGAACCAGATATATCCCATGTGTGTAGGAGGCACAGTTCTTTTGTTCTGAGAAAGCACACTATGCGGACATCATAGGAAACACAGTAGAGTAGATGAGTGCTCTCTTCTCAAAATTTGATTGTTTTTCTTGAAAGTTGAGCTAGTGTTTGTTTCCCAGTCAGAAATGGAGTTGAGTCCCATGCAGTTTCTGGTACTACGAGCAAGAGTTGTTTTCTGGTAAGAAGAGTCACTATTGTGCTCCCATTGCCATACACAGTGCAAATAGCACTCGCGTCTGTTCCCAGCAAGTACAGTGTATTGGACTGAAGAGCAGCTACTGTTCTTGTCAGTTTCCTAAGCAGAATTGAACTAGTTATGGCCGTGTATGTAGGAAGCACAGTTCTTTTGTTCTGAGCAAGCTCTCTGTTCTGGCCCTATAGGAAACACAGTAGAGTAGAAGAGTGCTCTTTTCTCAAAAGCAGAGTGTGGTTCTTGTAAGGCGAGCTAGCGTTTGTTTCCAGTCCTAAATGGAGTTGAATCACATGCAGTTTTTGGTCCTACCAGCAAGAGTTGTTTTCTCTTAAGGAAAGTCACTATTGCGCTCCCTTTGCCATACACAGTGCAAATAGCAGTCGCGTCTGTTTCCAGCAAGTACAGTGTATTGGACTGAAGAGGAGCTACTGTTCTTGTCAGTTTCCTAAGCAGAGTTGAACTAGATATGGCCGTGTGTGTAGGAAGCACAGTTCTTTTGTTCTGAGCAAGCTCACTGTTCAGACCCCTTTGGAAACACAATAGAGTAGAAGCGTGCTCTTTTCTCAAAAGCAGAGTGTGTTTCTTGTAAGGCGAGCTAGCGTTTGTTTCACAGTACTAAATGGAGTTGAATCCCATGCAGTTTGTGGTCCTACAAGCAAGAGTTGTTTTCTGGTAAGAAAAGTCACTATTGTGCTCCCATTGTCATACACAGGGCAAATAGCACTGGCGTCTGTTCCCAGCATGTACAGTGTATTGGACTGAAGAGGATCTACTGTTCTTGTCAGTTTCCTAAGCAGAATTGAACTAGATATGGCCGTGTGTGTAGGAAGCACAGTTCTTTTGTTCTGAGCAAGCTCACTGTTCTGGCCCTATAGGATACACAGAAGAGAAGAAGAGTGCTCTTTTTTCAAAAGCAGAGTGTGTTTCTTGTAAGGCGAGCTAGCGTTTGTTTCCCAGTCCTAAATGGAGTTGAATCACATGCAGTTTCTGGTCCTACGAGCAAGAGTTGTTTTCTGGTAAGGAAATTCACTGTTGTACTCCCATTGCCATACATAGTACAAATAGCACTCGCGTCTGTTCCCAGAAAGTACAGTGTATTGGACTGAAGAGGAGCTACTGTTCTTGACATTTTCCTAAGAGGAGTTGAACCAGATATGGCCCATGTGTGTAGGAATCACACTTCTTTTGTTCTGAGAAAGCTCACTGTGCGGACTTCATAGGAAACACAGTAGAGTAGATGAGTGCTCTCTTCTCAAAATTTGATTGTGTTTCTGGAAAGGCAAGCTAGTGTTTGTTTCCCAGTCAGAAATGGAGTTGAATCCCATGCAGTTTGTGGTCCTACGAGCAAGAGTTGTTTTCTGGTAAGAAGAGTCACTATTGTGCTCCCATTGCCATACACAGTGCAAATAGCACTCGCGTCTGTTCCCAGCAAGTACAGTGTATTGGACTGAAGAGCAGCTACTGTTCTTGTCAGTTTCCTAAGCAGAGTTGAACTAGATATGGCCCGAGTGTGTAGGAAGCACAGTTCTTTTGTTCTGAGCAAGCTCAATGTTCGGACCCCATAGGAAACACAGTAGAGTAGAGGCGTGCTCTTTTCTCAAAAGCAGAGTGTGTTTCTTGTAAGGTGAGATAGCGTTTGTTACCCAGTACTAAATGGAGTTGAATCCCATGCAGTTTGTGGTCCTACGAGCAAGAGTTGTTTTCTGGTAAGAAGAGTCACTATTGCGCTCCCATTGTCATACACAGGGCAAATAGCACTGGCATCTGTTCCCAGCATGTACAGTGTATTGGACTGAAGAGGATCTGCTGTTCTTTACAGTTTTCTAAGCAAAATTGAACTAGATATGGCCGTGTGTGTAGGAAGCACAGTTCTCTTGTTCTGTTCAAGCTCACTGTTCTGGCCCTATAGGAAACACAGAAGAGTAGAAGAGTGCTCTTTTCTCAAAAGCAGAGTGTGTTTCTTGTAAGGCGAGCTAGCGTTTGTTTCCCAGTCCTAAATGGAGTTGAATCACATCCAATTTCTGGTCCTATGAGCAAGAGTTGTTTTCTGGTAAGGAAAGTCACTATTGCGCTCCCATTGCCATACATAGTACAAATAGCACTCGCGTCTGTTCCCAGCAAGTACAGTGTATTGGACTGAAAAGGAGCTACTCTTCTTGTCATTTTCCTAAAAGGAGTTGAACTAGATATGGCTCGTGTGTGTAGGAAGCACAGTTCTTTTGTTCTGAGAAAGCACACTGTGCGGACACCATAGGAAACACAGTAGAGTGGATGAGTGCTCTTTTCTCAAAATTAAATTGTGTTTCTTGAAAGGCAAGCTAGTATTTGCTTCCCAGTCAAAAATGGAGTTGAAACCCATGCCGTTTCTGGTCCTACGAGCAAGAGTTTTTTTCTGGTAAGAAGAGTCACTATTGCGCTCCCATTGTCATACACAGTGCAAATAGCACTGGCGTCTGTTCCCAGCAAGTACGGTGTATTGGACTGAAGGGCAGCTACTATTCTTGTCAGTTTCCTAAGCAGAGTATAACTAGATATGGCCCGTGTGTGTAGGAAGCACAGTTCATTTGTTCTTAGCAAGCTCACTGTTCAGACCCCATAGGAAACACTGTAGAGTAGAAGAGTGCTCTTTTCTCAAAAGCAGAGTGCGTTTCTTGAAAGGCGAGCTAGTGTTTGTTTCCCAGTCAGAAATGGAATTGAATCCGGTGCAGTTTCTGGTCCTATGAGCAAGAGTTTTTTTCTGGTAAGAAGAGTCACTATTGCGCTCCCATTGCAATACACAGTGCAAATAGCACTGGCGTCTGTTCCCTGCATGTACAGCATATTGGACTGAATAGGAGCTCCTGTTCTTGTCAGATTCCTAAGCAGAGTTGAACTAGATATGTCCCCTGTGTGTAGGAAGCACAGTTCTTTTGTTCTGAGCAAGTTCACTGTTCTGGCCCTATAGGAAACACAGTAGAGTCGAAGAGTGCTCTTTTCTCAAAAGCAGAGTGTGTTTCTTGTAAGGCGAGCTAGCGTTTCTTTCCCAGTCCTAAATCGAGTTGAATCACATGCAGTTTCTTGTCCTACGAACAAGAGTTGTTTTCTGGTAAGAAGAGTCACTATTGCGCTCCCATTGTCATACACAGGGCAAATAGCACTGGCGTCTGCTCCCAGCATGTACAGTGTATTGGACTGAAGAGGTTCTACTGTTCTTGTCAGTTTCCTAAGTAGAATTGAACTAGATATGGCCCGTGTGTGTAGGAAGCACAGTTTTTGTGTTCTGAGCAAAATCACTGTTCGGAACACATAGGAAACACAGTAGAGTAGAAGAGTGCTCTTTTCTCTAAAGCAGAGAGTGTTTCTTTTAAGGCGAGTTAGCATTTGTTTCCCAGTCCAAAATGGAGTTGAATCACATGCAGTTTCTGGTCCTATGAGCAAGAGATGTTTTATGGTAAGAAGAGTCACTATTGCGCTGCCATTGCCATACACAGGACAAATAGCACTGGCGTCTCTTCCCAGCAAGTACAGTGTATTGGATTGAAGAGGATCTACTGTTCTTGTCAGGTTCCTAAGCAGAATTGAACTAGATATGGCCGTGTGTGTAGGAAGCACAGTTCTTTTGTTCTGAGCAAGCTCACTGTTCGGACACCATAGGAAACACAGTAGAGTAGAAGAGTGCTCTTTTCTCAAAAGCAGAGTGTGTTTCTTGTAAGTCGAGCTAGCGTTTGTTTCCCAGTCCTAAATGGAGTTGAATCACATGCAGTTTCTGGTCCTACGAGCAAGTGATGTTTTATGGTAAGAATAGTCACTATTGCGCTCCCATTGCACTACACAAGGCAAATAGCACTCGTGTCTTTTCCCAGCAAGTACAGTGTATTGGACTGAATAGGAGCTACTGTTCTTGTCAGTTTCCTAAGCAGAGTTGAACTAGATATGGTCCGTGTGTGTAGCAAGCACAGTTCTTTTGTTCTGAGCAAGCTCACTGTTTGGACCCCATAGGAAACACAGTAGAGTAGAAGAGTGCTCTTTTCTCTAAAGCAGAGTGTTTTTCTTGTAAGGCGAGCTAGCTTTTGTTTCCCAGTCCTAAATGGAGTGGAATCACATGCAGTTTCTGGTCCTACGAGCAAGAGTTGTTTTCTGGTAAGGAAAGTCACTATTGCGCTCCCATTGCCATACACAGTGGAAATAGCATCGCGTCTGTTCCCAGCAAGTACAGTGTATTGGACGGAAGAGGAGCTACTGTTCTTGTCACTTTCCTAAGCAGAGTTGAACTTGTTATGGCCCTGTGTAGGAAGCACAGTTCTTTTGTTCTGAGCAAGGTCACTGTTCTAGCTCTATAGGAAATACAGTAGAGTAGAAGAGTGCTCTTTTCTCTAAAGCAGAGTGTGTTTCTTGTAAGGCGAGCAAGCGTTTGTTTCCCAGTCCTAAATGGAGTTGAATCACATGCAGTTTCTAGTACTATGAGCAAGAGTTGTTTTATGGTAAGAAGAGTCATTATTGCTCTGCCATTGCCATACACAGGACAAATAGCACTGGCGTCTGTTCCCAGCAAGTACAGCGTAATGGACTGAAGAGGATCTACTCTTCTTGTCAGGTTCCTAAGCAGACTTGAACTAGATATGGCCGTGTGTGTAGGAAGCACAGTTTTTTTTGTTCTGAGCAAGCTCACTGTTCGGAACACATAGGAAACACAGTAGAGTAGAAGAGTGCTCTTTTCTCAAAAGCAGAGTGTGTTTCTTGGAAGTCGAGCTAGCGTTTGTTTCCCAGTCCTAAATGGAGTTGAGTCACATGCAGTTTTTTGTCCTACGAGCAAGAGTTGTTTTCTGGTAAGAAAAGTCACTATTGTGCTCCAATTGCCATACACAGTGCAAATAGCCCTCACGTCTGTTCCCCGCAAGTACAGTGTATTGGACTGAAGAGGAGGTAGTGTTCTTGTCAGTTTCCTAAGCAGAGTTGAACTAGATGTGGCCCGTGTGTAGGAAGCACAGTTGTTTTGTTCTGAGCAAGCTCACTGTTCGGACCCCATAGGAAACACAGTAGAGTAGAAGAGTGCTCTTTTCTCAAAAGCAGAGTGTGTTTCATGTAAGGCGAGCTAGCATTTGTTTCCCAGTCCTAATGGAGTTGAATCACATGCAGTTTCTGGTCTACGAGCAAGAGTTGTTTTCTGGTAAGGAAAGTCACTATTGCGCTCCAATTGCCATACACAGTGCAAATAGCACTCGTGTCTGTTCCCAGCAAGTACAGTCTATCGGACTGAAGAGGAGCTACTGTTCTTGTCAGTTTCCTAAGCAGAGTTGAACTAGATATGGCCCGTGTGTAGGAATCACAGTTCTTTTGTTCTGAGCAAGCTCACTGTTCTGGCCCTATAGGAAACACAGTAGAGTAGAAGAGTGCTCTTTTCTCTAAAGCAGAGTGTGTTTTTTTAAGGTGAGCTAGCATTTGTTTCCCAGTCCTAAATGGAGTGGAATCACATGCAGTTTCTGGTCCTACAGGCAAGAGTTCTTTTCTGGTAAGGAAAGTCACTATTGCGCTCCCCTTGCCATAATAGTGCAAATAGATCTCGCGTCTGTTCCCAGCAAGTACAGTGTATCGGACTGAAGAGGAGCTACTGTTCTTGTCAGTTTCCTAAGCAGAGTTGAACTAGATATGGCCGGTGTGTGTAGGAAGCACAGTTCTTTTGTTCTGAGCAAGCTCACTGTTCAGACCCCATAGGAAACACAGTAGAGTAGAAGAGTGCTCTTTTCTCAAAAGCAGAGTGTGTTTTTTGT
The DNA here is from genome assembly GCF_949786415.1 of Peromyscus eremicus. Lineage (NCBI taxonomy): Eukaryota > Metazoa > Chordata > Mammalia > Rodentia > Cricetidae > Peromyscus > Peromyscus eremicus. Next base: position 184,904 of record NW_026734949.1, on the reverse strand, counting down.
AAGGCGAGCTAGCGTTTGTTTCCCAGTCCTAAATGGATTTGAGTCACATGCAGTTTCTGCTCCTAAGAACAAGAGTTGTTTTCTGGAAAGGAAAGTCACTATTGCGCGCCCATCTACTTACACAAGGCAAATAGCACTCGCGTCTTTTCCCAGCAAGTACAGTGTATTGGACTGAATAGGAGTTACTGTTCTTGTCAGTTTCCTAAGTAGAGTTGAACTAGATATGGCCCGTGTGTGTAGGAAGCACAGTTCTTTTGTTCTGAGCAAGCTCACTGTTCTGGCCCTATAGGAAACCCAGCAGAGTAGAAGAGTGCTCTTTTCTCATAAGCAGAGTGTGTTTCTTGTAAGGCGAGCTAGCGTTTGTTTCCCAGTCCTAAATGGAGTTGAGTCACATGCAGGTTTTTGTCCTACGAGCAAGAGTTGTTTTCTGGTAGGGCGAGTCACTATTGTGCTCCAATTGCCATACACAGTGCAAATAGCACTCGCGTCTGTTCCCTGCAAGTACAGTGTATCGGACTGAAGAGGAGCTACTCTTCTTGTCAGTTTCCTAAGCAGAGTTGAACTAGATATGGCCAATGTGTAGGAAGCACAGTTCTTTATTCTGAGAAAGCTCACTGTTCTGGCCCTATAGGAAACACAGTAGAGTAGAAGAGTGCTCTTTTCTCTAAAGCAGAGTGTGTTTCTGTAAGGTGAGCTAGCTTTTGTTTCCCAGTCCTAAATGGAGTTGAATCACATGCAGTTTCTGGTCCTACGAGCAAGAGTTGTTTTATGGTAAGAAGAGTCACTATTGTGCTGCCATTGCCATACACAGGACAAATAGCACTGGCGTCTGTTCCGAGCACGTACAGTGTATTGGACTGAAGAGGATCTACTGTTATTGTCAGGTTCCTAAGTAGAATTGAATTAGATATATCCATGTGTGTAGGAAGCACAGTTCTTTTGTTCTGAGCAAGCTCACTGTTCGGACACCATAAGAAACACAGTAGAGTAGAAGAGTGCTCTTTTCTCAAAAGCAGAGTGTGTTTTTGTAAGGCGAGCTAGCGTTTGTTTCCCAGTCCTAAATGGAGTTGAATCACATGCAGTTTCTGGTCCTACGAGCAAGAGTTGTTTTCTGGTAAGGAAATTCACTGTTGTACTCCCATTGCCATACATAGTGCAAATAGCACTCGCGTCTGTTCCCAGAAAGTACAGTGTATTGGACTGAAGAGGAGCTACTGTTCTTGTCATTTTCCTAAGAGGAGTTGAACCAGATATGGCCCATGTGTGTAGGAAGCACACTTCTTTTGTTCTGAGAAAGCTCACTGTGCGGACTTCATAGGAAACACAGTAGAGTAGATGAGTGCTCTCTTCTCAAAATTTGATTGTGTTTCTGGAAAGGCAAGCTAGTGTTTGTTTCCCAGTCAGAAATGGAGTTGAATCCCATGCAGTTTGTGGTCCTACGAGCAAGAGTTGTTTTCTGGTAAGAAGAGTCACTATTGTGCTCCCATTGCCATACACAGTGCAAATAGCACTCGCGTCTGTTCCCAGCAAGTACAGTGTATTGGACTGAAGAGCAGCTACTGTTCTTGTCAGTTTCCTAAGCAGAGTTGAACTAGATATGGCCCGAGTGTGTAGGAAGCACAGTTCTTTTGTTCTGAGCAAGCTCAATGTTCGGACCCCATAGGAAACACAGTAGAGTAGAGGCGTGCTCTTTTCTCAAAAGCAGAGTGTGTTTCTTGTAAGGTGAGATAGCGTTTGTTACCCAGTACTAAATGGAGTTGAATCCCATGCAGTTTGTGGTCCTACGAGCAAGAGTTGTTTTCTGGTAAGAAGAGTCACTATTGCGCTCCCATTGTCATACACAGGGCAAATAGCACTGGCATCTGTTCCCAGCATGTACAGTGTATTGGACTGAAGAGGATCTGCTGTTCTTTACAGTTTTCTAAGCAAAATTGAACTAGATATGGCCGTGTGTGTAGGAAGCACAGTTCTCTTGTTCTGTTCAAGCTCACTGTTCTGGCCCTATAGGAAACACAGTAGAGTAGAAGAGTGCTCTTTTCTCAAAAGCAGAGTGTGTTTCTTGTAAGGCGAGCTAGCGTTTGTTTCCCAGTCCTAAATGGAGTTGAATCACATCCAATTTCTGGTCCTATGAGCAAGAGTTGTTTTCTGGTAAGGAAAGTCACTATTGCGCTCCCATTGCCATACATAGTACAAATAGCACTCGCGTCTGTTCCCAGCAAGTACAGTGTATTGGACTGAAAAGGAGCTACTCTTCTTGTCATTTTCCTAAAAGGAGTTGAACTAGATATGGCTCGTGTGTGTAGGAAGCACAGTTCTTTTGTTCTGAGAAAGCACACTGTGCGGACACCATAGGAAACACAGTAGAGTGGATGAGTGCTCTTTTCTCAAAATTAAATTGTGTTTCTTGAAAGGCAAGCTAGTATTTGCTTCCCAGTCAAAAATGGAGTTGAATCCCATGCCGTTTCTGGTCCTACGAGCAAGAGTTTTTTTCTGGTAAGAAGAGTCACTATTGCGCTCCCTTTGTCATACACAGTGCAAATAGCACTGGCGTCTGTTCCCAGCAAGTACGGTGTATTGGACTGAAGGGCAGCTACTGTTCTTGTCAGTTTCCTAAGCAGAGTATAACTAGATATGGCCCGTGTGTGTAGGAAGCACAGTTCATTTGTTCTTAGCAAGCTCACTGTTCAGACCCCATAGGAAACACTGTAGAGTAGAAGAGTGCTCTTTTCTCAAAAGCAGAGTGCGTTTCTTGAAAGGCGAGCTAGTGTTTGTTTCCCAGTCAGAAATGGAATTGAATCCGGTGCAGTTTCTGGTCTTATGAGCAAGAGTTTTTTTCTGGTAAGAAGAGTCACTATTGCGCTCCCATTGCAATACACAGTGCAAATAGCACTGGCGTCTGTTCCCTGCATGTACAGCATATTGGACTGAATAGGAGCTCCTGTTCTTGTCAGATTCCTAAGCAGAGTTGAACTAGATATGTCCCCTGTGTGTAGGAAGCACAGTTCTTTTGTTCTGAGCAAGTTCACTGTTCTGGCCCTATAGGAAACACAGTAGAGTCGAAGAGTGCTCTTTTCTCAAAAGCAGAGTGTGTTTCTTGTAAGGCGAGCTAGCGTTTCCTTCCCAGTCCTAAATCGAGTTGAATCACATGCAGTTTCTTGTCCTACGAACAAGAGTTGTTTTCTGGTAAGAAGAGTCACTATTGCGCTCCCATTGTCATACACAGGGCAAATAGCACTGGGCTCTGCTCCCAGCATGTACAGTGTATTGGACTGAAGAGGTTCTACTGTTCTTGTCAGTTTCCTAAGTAGAATTGAACTAGATATGGCCCGTGTGTGTAGGAAGCACAGTTTTTGTGTTCTGAGCAAAATCACTGTTCGGAACACATAGGAACACAGTAGAGTAGAAGAGTGCTCTTTTCTCTAAAGCAGAGTGTGTTTCTTGTAAGGCGAGTTAGCATTTGTTTCCCAGTCCAAAATGGAGTTGAATCACATGCAGTTTCTGGTCCTATGAGCAAGAGATGTTTTATGGTAAGAAGAGTCACTATTGCGCTGCCATTGCCATACACAGGACAAATAGCACTGGCGTCTGTTCCAGCAAGTACAGTGTATTGGATTGAAGAGGATCTACTGTTCTTGTCAGGTTCCTAAGCAGAATTGAACTAGATATGGCCGTGTGTGTAGGAAGCACAGTTCTTTTGTTCTGAGCAAGCTCACTGTTCAGACACCATAGGAAACACAGTAGAGTAGAAGAGTGCTCTTTTCTCAAAAGCAGAGTGTGTTTTTGTAAGGCGAGCTAGCGTTTGTTTCCTAGTCCTAATGGAGTTGAATCACATGCAGTTTCTAGTACTATGAGCAAGAGTTGTTTTATGGTAAGAGAGTCATTATTGCTCTGCCATTGCCATACACAGACAAATAGCACTGGCGTCTGTTCCCAGCAAGTACAGCGTAATGGACTGAAGAGGATCTACTCTTCTTGTCAGGTTCCTAAGCAGACTTGAACTAGATATGGCCGTGTGTGTAGGAAGCACAGTTTTTTTTGTTCTGAGCAAGCTCACTGTTCGGAACACATAGGAAACACAGTACAGTAGAGTAGAAGAGTGCTCTTTTCTCAAAAGCAGAGTGTGTTTCTTGGAAGTCGAGCTAGCGTTTGTTTCCCAGTCCTAAATGGAGTTGAGTCACATGCAGTTTTTTGTCCTACGAGCAAGAGTTGTTTTCTGGTAAGAAAAGTCACTATTGTGCTCCAATTGCCATACACAGTGCAAATAGCCCTCACGTCTGTTCCCCGCAAGTACAGTGTATTGGACTGAAGAGGAGGTAGTGTTCTTGTCAGTTTCCTAAGCAGAGTTGAAATAGATGTGGCCCGCGTGTAGGAAGCACAGTTGTTTTGTTCTGAGCAAGCTCACTGTTCGGACCCCATAGGAAACACAGTAGAGTAGAAGAGTGCTCTTTTCTCAAAAGCAGAGTGTGTTTCATGTAAGGCGAGCTAGCATTTGTTTCGCAGTCCTAATGGAGTTGAATCACATGCAGTTTCTGGTCCTACGAGCAAGAGTTGTTTTCTGGTAAGGAAAGTCACTATTGCGCTCCAATTGCCATACACAGTGCAAATAGCACTCGTGTCTGTTCCCAGCAAGTACAGTCTATCGGACTGAAGAGGAGCTACTGTTCTTGTCAGTTTCCTAAGCAGAGTTGAACTAGATATGGCCCGTGTGTAGGAATCACAGTTCTTTTGTTCTGAGCAAGCTCACTGTTCTGGCCCTATAGGAAACACAGTAGAGTAGAAGAGTGCTCTTTTCTCTAAAGCAGAGTGTGTTTTTTTAAGGTGAGCTAGCATTTGTTTCCCAGTCCTAAATGGAGTGGAATCACATGCAGTTTCTGGTCCTACAGGCAAGAGTTCTTTTCTGGTAAGGAAAGTCACTATTGCGCTCCCCTTGCCATAATAGTGCAAATAGATCTCGCGTCTGTTCCCAGCAAGTACAGTGTATCGGACTGAAGAGGAGCTACTGTTCTTGTCAGTTTCCTAAGCAGAGTTGAACTAGATATGGCCGGTGTGTGTAGGAAGCACAGTTCTTTTGTTCTGAGCAAGCTCACTGTTCAGACCCCATAGGAAACACAGTAGAGTAGAAGAGTGCTCCTTTCTCAAAAGCAGAGTGTGTTTTTTGTAAGGCGAGCTAGCGTTTGTTTCCCAGTCCTAAATGGATTTGAGTCACATGCAGTTTCTGCTCCTAAGAACAAGAGTTGTTTTCTGGAAAGGAAAGTCACTATTGCGCGCCCATTGCCTTACACAAGGCAAATAGCACTCGCGTCTTTTCCCAGCAAGTACAGTGTATTGGACTGAATAGGAGTTACTGTTCTTGTCAGTTTCCTAAGTAGAGTTGAACTAGATATGGCCCGTGTGTGTAGGAAGCACAGTTCTTTTGTTCTGAGCAAGCTCACTGTTCTGGCCCTATAGGAAACCCAGCAGAGTAGAAGAGTGCTCTTTTCTCATAAGCAGAGTGTGTTTCTTGTAAGGCGAGCTAGAGTTTGTTTCCCAGTCCTAAATGGAGTTGAGTCACATGCAGGTTTTTGTCCTACGAGCAAGAGTTGTTTTCTGGTAGGGCGAGTCACTATTGTGCTCCAATTGCCATACACAGTGCAAATAGCACTCGCGTCTGTTCCCTGCAAGTACAGTGTATCGGACTGAAGAGGAGCTACTGTTCTTGTCAGTTTCCTAAGCAGAGTTGAACTAGATATGGCCCGTGTGTAGGAAGCACAGTTCTTTATTCTGAGAAAGCTCACTGTTCTGGCCCTATAGGAAACACAGTAGAGTAGAAGAGTGCTCTTTTCTCTAAAGCAGAGTGTGTTTCTGTAAGGTGAGCTAGCTTTTGTTTCCCAGTCCTAAATGGAGTTGAATCACATGCAGTTTCTGGTCCTACGAGCAAGAGTTGTTTTATGGTAAGAAGAGTCACTATTGTGCTGCCATTGCCATACACAGGACAAATAGCACTGGCGTCTGTTCCCAGCAAGTACAGTGTATTGGACTGAAGAGGATCTACTGTTATTGTCAGGTTCCTAAGTAGAATTGAATTAGATATATCCATGTGTGTAGGAAGCACAGTTCTTTTGTTCTGAGCAAGCTCACTGTTCGGACACCATAGGAAACACAGTAGAGTAGAAGAGTGCTCTTTTCTCAAAAGCAGAGTGTGTTTTTGTAAGGTGAGCTAGCGTTTTTTTCCTAGTCCTAAATGGAGTTGAATCACATGCAGTTTCTGGTCCTACGAGGAAGAGTTGTTTTCTGGTTAAGGAAAGTCACTATTGTGCTCCCATTACCCTACACAAGGCAAATAGCACTCGCGTCTTTTCCCAGCAAGTACAGTGTATTGGAGTGAATAGGAGCTACTGTTCTTGTCAGTTTCCTAAGCAGAGTTGAACTAGGTTTGGTCCGTATGTGTAGGAAGCACAGTTCTTTTGTTCTGAGCAAGCTCACTGTTTGGATCCCTTAGGAAACACAGTAGAGTAAAAGAGTGCTCTTTTCTCTAAAGCAGAGTGTGTTTTTGTAAGGCAAGGTAGCATTTGTTTCCCAGTCCTAAATGGAGTTGAATCACATGCATTTTCTGGTCTTACGAGCAAGAGTTGTTTTCTGGTAAGGAAATTCACTATTGCGCTCCCATTGCCATACTCAGTGCAAATAGCCCTCCCGTCTGTTCCCAGCAAGTACAGTGTTTTGGACTGAAAAGGAGCTACTGTTCTTCTCAGTTTCCTAAGCAGAGTTGAACTAGATATGGTCCGTGTGTGTAGGAAGCACAGTACTTTTTTTCTGAGCAAGCTCACTGTTCTGGCCCTATAGAAAACACAGTAGAGTAGAAGAGTGCTCTTTTCTCAAAAGCAGAGTGTGTTTCTTGTAAAGCGAGCTAGAGTTTGTTTCCCAGTCTTAAATGGAGATGAATCACATGCAGTTTCTGGTCCTACGAGCAAGAGCTGTTTTCTGGTAAGAAGAGTCACTATTGCGCTGCCATTGACATACACAGGACAAATAGCACTCGCGTCTGTTCCCAGCAAGTACAGTGTATTGGACTGAAGAGGATCTACTGTTCTTGTCAGGTTCCTAAGCAGACTTGAACTAGATATGGCCGTGTGTGTAGGAAGCACAGTTTTTTTGTTCTGAGCAAGCTCACTGTTCGGAACTCATAGGAAACACAGTAGAGTAGAAGAGTGCTCTTTTCTCAAAAGCAGAGTGTGTTTCTTGGAAGTCGAGCTAGCGTTTGTTTCCAAGTCCTAAATGGAGTTGAGTCACATGCAGTTTTTTGTCCAACGAGCAAGAGTTGTTTTCTGGTAAGACAAGTCACTATTGTGCTCCAATTGCCATACACAGTGCAAATATCACTCGCTTCTGTTCCCCACAAGTCCAGTGTATCGGACTGAAGAGGAGCTACTGTTCTTGTCAGTTTCCTAGGCAGAGTTGAACTAGATATGGCCCGTGTTTGTAGGAAGCACAGTTCTTATGTTCTGAGCAAGCTCACTGTTTGGACCCCATAGGAAACACAGTAGAGTAGAAGAGTGCTCTTTTCACAAAAGCAGAGTGTGTTTCTTGTAAAGCGAGCTAGAGTTTGTTTCCCAGTACTAAATGGAGTTGAATCACATGAAGTTTCTGGTCCTAAGAGCAAGAGTTATTTTCTGTTAAGAAGAGTAACTATTGCGCTGCCTTTGCCATACACAAGACAAATAGCACTGGCGTCTGTTCCCAGCAAGTACAGTGTATTGAACTGAAGAGGATCTACTGTACTTGTCAGGTTCCTAAGCAGACTTGAACTAGATATGGCCGTGTGAGTAGGAAGCACAGTTTTTTTGTTCTGAGCAAGCTCACTGTTCTGGCCCTATAGGAAACAAAGTAGAGTAGAAGTGTGCTCTTTTATCAAAAGCAGAGTTTGTTTCTTGTAAGGCGAGCTAGCATTTGTTTCCCAGTCCTAAATGGAGTTGAGTCACATGCAGTTTTTTGTCCTACGAGCAAGAGCTGTTTTCTGGTAAGACAAGTCACTATTGTGCTCCAATTGCCATACACAGGACAAATAGCACTGGCGTCTGTTCCCAGCAAGTACAGAGTATTGGACTGAAGAGGATCTACTGTTCTTGTCAGGTTCCTAAGCAGACTTGAACTAGATATGGCCGTGTGTGTAGGAAGCACAGTTTTTTTGTTCTGAGCAAGCTCACTGTTCAGAACACATAGGAAACACAGTAGAGTAGAAGAGTGCTCTTTTCTCAAAAGCAGAGTTTGTTTCTTGTAAGGCGAGCTAGCATTTGTTTCCCAGTCCTAAATGGAGTTGAGTCACATGCAGTTTTTTGTCCTATGAGCAAAAGTTGTTTTCTGGTAAGACAAGTCACTATTGTTCTCCAATTGCCATACACAATGCAAATAGCACTCGCGTCTGTTCCTTGCAAGTACAGTGTATTGGACGGAAGAGGAGCTACTGTTCTTGTCAGTTTCCTAAGCACAGTTGAACTAGATATGGCCCGTGTGTGTAGGAAGAACAGTTCTTTTGTTCTGAGCAAGCTCACTGTTCGGACCCCATAGGAAACACAGTAGAGTAGAAGAGTGCTCTTTTCTGAAAAGCAGAGTGTGTTTCATGTAAGGCGAGCTAGAGTTTGTTTCCCAGTCCTAAATGGAGTTGAATCACATGCAGTTTCTGGTCCTACGAGTAAGAGTTTTTTTCTGGTAAGAAGAATCACTATTGAGCTGCCATTGCCATACACAGGACAAATAGCACTGGCGTCTGTTCCCAGCAAGTACAGTGTATTGGACTGAAGAGGATCTACTGTTCTTGTCAGGTTCCTAAGCAGACTTGAACTAGATATGGCCGTGTGAGTAGGAAGCACAGTTTTTTTGTTCTGAGCAAGCTCACAGTTCGGAACACATAGGAAACACAGTAGAGTAGAAGAGTGCTCTTTTATCAAAAGCAGAGTGTGTTTCTTGGAAGTCGAGCTAGCGTTTGTTTCCCAGTCCTAAATGGAGTTGAATCACATGCAGTTTCTGGTCTTACGAGCAAGAGTTGTTTTCTGGTAAGGAAAGTCACTATTGCGCTCCCATTGCCGTACACATTGCAAATAGCACTCGCGTCTGTTCCCAGCAAGTACAGTGTATCAGCCTGAAGAGGAGCTACTGTTCTTGTCAGTTTCCTAAGCAGAGTTGGACTAGATATGGCCCATGTGTAGGAAGCACAGTTCTTTTGTTCTGAGCAAGCTCACTGTTCTGGCCCTATAGGAAACACAGTAGAGTAGAAGAGTGCTCTTTTCTCTAAAGCAGAGTGTGTTTCTTGTAAGGCGAGCTAGCATTTGTTTCCCAGTCCTAAATGGAGTTGAGTCACATGGAGTTTTTGGTCCTACAAGCAAGAGTTGTTTTCTGGTAAGACGAGTCACTATTGTGCTCCAATGCCATATACAGTGCAAATAGCACTCGCGTCTGTTCCCCGCAAGCACAGTGTATTGGACAGAAGAGGAGCTACTGTTCTTGTCAGTTTCCTAAGCAGAGTTGTACTAGATATGGCCCGTGTGTGTAGGAAGTACAGTTCTTTTTTTCTGAGCAAGCTCACTGTTCCGGCCCTATAGGAAACAAAGTAGAGTAAAAGAGTGCTCTTTTCTCAAAAGTAGAGTGTCTTTCTTGTAAAGCGAGCTAGAGTTTGTTCCCCAGTCGTAAATGGAGTTGAGTCACATGCAGTTTTTTGTCCTACGAGCAAGAGTTGTTTTCTGGTAAGACAATTCACTATTGTGCTCCAATTGCCCTACACAGTGCAAAGAGCACTCGCGTCTGTTCCCTGCAAGTACAGTGTATTGGACGGAAGAGGAGCTACTGTTCTTGTCAGTTTCCTAAGCAGAGTTGAACTAGATATGGCCCGTGTGTGTAGGAAGCACAGTTCTTTTGTTCTGAGCAAGATCACTGTTCGGACCCCATAGGAAACACAGTAGAGTAGAAGAGTGCTCTTTTCTCAAAAGCAGAGTGTGTTTCATGTAAGGCGAGCTAGCATTTATTTCCCAGTCTTAAATGGAGTTGAATCACATGAAGTTTCTGGTCTTACGAGCAAGAGTTGTTTTCTGGTAAGGAAAGTCACTATTGCGCTCCCATTGCCATACACAGTGCAAATGGCACTCGCGTCTGTTCCCAGCAAGTACAGTGTATCGGACTGAAGAGGAGCTACTGTTCTTGTCAGTTTCCTAAGCAGAGTTGAACTAGATATGGCCGTGTGTGTAGGAAGCACAGTTTTTTTGTTCTGAGCAAGCTCACTGTTTGGAACACATAGGAAACACAGTAGAGTAGAAGAGTGCTGTTTTCTCAAAAGCAGAGTGTGTTTCTTGGAAGGCGAGCTAGCGTTTGTTTCCCAGTCCTAAATGGAGTTGAGTCACATGCAGTTTTTATACTTTGAGAAAAAGTTGTTTTCTGGTAAGACAAGTCACTATTGTGCTCCAATTGCCACACACAGTGCAAATAGCACTCGCGTCTGTTCATCCCAAGTACAGTGTATTGGACGGAAGAGGAGCTACTGTTCTTGTCAGTTTCCTAAGCACAGTTGAACTAGATATGGCCGTGTGTGTAGGAAGCACAGTTCTTTTGTTCTGAGCAAACTCACTGTTCGGACCCCATAGGAAACACAGTAGAGTAGAAGAGTGCTCTTTTCTCTAAAGCAGAGTGTGTTTCTTGTAAGGCGAGCTAGCGTTTCTTTCCCAGTCCTAAATGGAGTTGATCACATGCAGTTTCTGGTTCTACGATCAAGAGTTGTTTTCTGGTAAGGAAAGTCACTATTGCGCTCCCATTGTCTTACACAGTGCAAATAGCACTCGCGTCTGTTCCCAGCAAGTACAGTGTGTCAGACTGAAGAGGAGCTGCTGTTCTTGTCAGTTTCCTAAGCAGAGTTGAACTAGTTATGGCCCGTGTGTAGGAAGCACAGTTCTTTTGTTCTGAGCAAGCTCACTGTTCTGGCCCTATAGGAAACACAGTAGAGTGGAAGAGTGCTCTTTTCTCTAATGCAGAGTGTGTTTCTTGTAAGGCGAGCTAGCGTTTCTTTCCCAGTCCTAAATGGAGTTGAATCACATGCAGTTTCTAGTCCTACGAGCAAGAGTAGTATTCTGGTAAGAAGAGTCACTATTGCGCTGCCATTGCCATACATAGGACAAATAGCACTGGTGTCTGTTCCCAGCAAGTACAGTGTATTGGACTGAAGAGGATCTACTGTTCTTGTCAGGTTCCTAAGCAGAATTGAACTAGATATGGCCGTGTGTGTAGGAAGCACAGTTCTTTTGTTCTGAGCAAGCTCACTTTTCGGAACACATAGGAAACACAGTAGAGTAGAAGAGTGCTCTTTTCTCAAAAGCAGAGTGTGTTTTTGTAAGGCGAGCTAGTGTTTGTTTCCTAGTCCTAAATGGAGTTGAATCACATGCAGTTTCTGGTCCTATGAACAAGAGTTGTTTTCTGGTAAGGAAAGTCACTATTGCGCTCCCATTGCCCTTTACAAGGCAAATAGCACTCGCGTCTTTTCCCAGCAAGTACAGTGTATTGGACTGAATAGGAGCTACTGTTCTTGTCAGTTTACTAAGCAGAATGGAACTAGATATGGTCCGTGCGTGTAGGAAGCACAGTTATTTTGTTCTGAGCAAGCTCACTGTTTTGACCCCATAGGAAACACAGTAGAGTAGAAGAGTGCTCTTTTCTCAAAAGCAGAGTGTGTTTCATGTAAGGCGAGCTAGCATTTGTTTCCCAGTCCTAAATGGAGTTGATCATATGCAGTTCCTGGTCCTATGATCAAGAGTTGTTTTCTGGTAAGGAAAGTCACTATTGCGCTCCCATTGCCATACACAGTGCAAATAGCACTCGCGTCTGTTCCCAGCAAGTATAGTGTATCGGACTGAAGAGGAGCTACTGTTCTTGTCAGTTTCCTAAGCAGAGTTGAACTAGTTATGGCCTGTGTGTAGGAAGCACAGTTCTTTTGTTCTGAGCAAGCTCACTCTTCTGGCCCTACAGGAAACACAGTAGAGTGGAAGAGTGCTCTTTTCTCTAAAGCAGAGTGTTTTTCTTGTAAGGCGAGCTAGCGTTTGTTTCCCAGTCCTAAATGGAGTTGAATCACATGCAGTTTCTAGTCCTACTAGCAAGAGTTGTTTTCTGGTAAGAAGAGTCACTATTGCGCTGCCATTGCCATACATAGGACAAATAGCACTGACGTCTGTTCCCAGCAAGTACAGTGTATTGGACTGAAGAGGATCTACTGTTCTTGTCAGGTTCCTAAGCAGAATTGAACTAGATATGGCTGTGTGTGTAGGAAGCACAGTTCTTTTGTTCTGAGCAAGCTCACTGTTCGGACACCATAGGAAACACAGTAGGGTAGAAGAGTGCTCTTTTCTCTAAAGCAGAGTTCGTTTCTTGTAAGGCGAGCTAGCGTTTGTTTCCCAGTCCTAAATGGAGTTGAATCACATGAAGTTTCTGGTCCTAAAAGCAAGAGCTGTTTTCTGGTAAGGAAAGTCACTATTGTGCTCCCCTTGCCATACATAGTGCAAATAGCTCTCACGTCTGTTCCCAGCAAGTACAGTGTATCGGACTGAAGAGGAGCTACTGTTCTTGTCAGTTTCCTAAGCAGAGTTGAACTAGATATGGCCCGCGTGTGTAGGAAGCACAGTTCTTTTGTTCTGAGCAACCTCACTGTTTTGACCCCATAGGAAACACAGTAGAGTAGAAGAGTGCTCTTTTCTGTAAAGCAGAATGTGTTTATTGTAAGGCGATCTAGCGTTTGTTTCCCGTCCTAAATGGAGTGGAATCACATGCAGTTTCTGGTCATACGAGCAAGATTTGTTTTCTGGTAATAAGAGTCACTATTGCTCTGCCATTGCCATACACAGGACAAATAGCACTGGCGTCTGTTCCAGCAAGTACATTGTATTGAACTGAAGAGGATCTACTGTTCTTGTCAGGGTCCTAAGCAGACTTGAACTAGATATGGCCGTGTGTAGGAAGCACAGTTTTTTTGTTCTGAGCAAGTTCACTTTTCGGAAAACATAGGAAACACAGTAGAGTAGAAGAGTGCTCTTTTCTCAAAAGCAGAGTGTGTTTTTGTAAGGCGAGCTAGCGTTTGTTTCCTAGTCCTAAATGGAGTTGAATCACATGCAGTTTCTGATCCTGGGAGCAAGAGTTGTTTTCTGGTAAGGAAAGTCACTATTGCGCTCCCATTGCCATACACAGTGCAAATAGCACTCGCGTCTGTTCCCAGCAATTACAGTGTATCAGACTGAAGAGGAGCTACTGTTCTTGTCAGTTTCCTAAGCAGAGTTGAACTAGATATGGCCCGTGTGTAGGAAGCACAGTTCTTTTGTTCTGAGCAAGCTCACTGTTCTGGCCCTATAGGAAATACAGTAGAGTAGAAGAGTGCTCTTTTCTCTAAAGCAGAGTGTGTTTCTTGTAAGGTGAGCTAGCTTTTGTTTCCCAGTCCTAAATGGAGTTGAGTCACATGCAGTTTTTTGTCCTATGAGCAAGAGTTGTTTTCTCGTAAGACAAGTCACTGTTGTGCTCCAATGCCATACACAGTGCAAATAGCACTCTCGTCTGTTCCCCACAAGTACAGTGTATTGGACTGAAGAGGATCTACTGTTCTTGTCAGGTTCCTAAGAAGAATTTAACTAGATATGGCCATGTGTGTAGGAAGCACAGTTCTTTTGTTCTGAGCAAGCTCACTGTTCGGACACCATAGGAAAAACAGTAGAGTAGAAGAGTGCTCTTTTCTCCAAAGCAGAGTGTGTTTCTTGTAATGCGAGCTAGCGTTTGTTTCCCAGTCCTAAATGGAGTTGAATCTCATGCAGTTTCTGGTCCTACGAGCAAGAGTTGTTTTCTGGTAAGGAAAGTCACTATTGCGCTCCCCTTGCCATACATAGTGCAAATAGCTCTCGCGTCTATTCCCAGCAAGCACAGTGTATCGGACTGAAGAGGAGCTACTGTTCTTATCAGTTTCCTAAGCAGAGTTGAACTAGATATGGCCCGTGTGTGTAGGAAGCACAGTTCTTATGTTCTGAACAAGCACACTGTTCTGGCCCTATTGGAAACACAGTAGAGTAGAAGAGTGCTCTTTTCTCAAAAGCAGAGTGTGTTTTTGTAAGGCGAGCTAGCGTTTGTTTCCTAGTCCTAAATGGAGTTGAATCACATGCAGTTTCTTGTCCTACAAGCAAGAGTTGTTTTCTGGTAAGAAGAGTCACTATTGCGCTGCCATTGCCATACACAGGACAAATAGCACTGGCGTCTGTTCCCAGCAAGTACAGTGTATTGGACTGAAGAGGATCTACTGTTCTTGTCAGGTTCCTAAGCAGAATTGAACTAGATATGGCCGTGTGTGTAGGAAGCACAGTTCTTTTTTTCTGAGCAAGTTCACTGTTCGGACACCATAGGAAACCCAGTAGAGTAGAAGAGTGCTCTTTTCTCAAAAGCAGAGTGTGTTCTTCTAAGGCGAGCTAGCGTTTGTTTCCCAGTCCTAAATGGAGTTGAATCACATGCAGTTTCTGGTCCTAAGAGCAAGAGTTGTTTTCTGGTAAGGAAATTCACTATTGTGCTCCCCTTGACATACATAGTGCAAATAGCTCTCGCGTCTGTTCCCAGCAAGTCCAGTGTATCGGACTGAAGAGGAGCTACTGTTCTTGTCAGTTTCCTAAGCAGAGTTCAACTAGATATGGCCCGTGTGTGTAGGAAGCACCGTTCTTATGTTCTGAGCAAGCTCACTGTTTTGGCCCTAGGAAACACAGTAGAGTAGAAGAGTGCTCTTTTCTAAAAAGCAGAGTGTGTTTTTGTAAGGCGAGCTAGCGTTTGTTTCCTAGTCCTAAATGGAGTTGAATCACATGCAGTTTCTGGTCCTACGAACAAGAGTTTTTTTCTGGTAAGGAAAGTCACTATTGCGCTCCCATTGCCCTACACAAGGCAAATAGCACTCGCGTCTTTTCCCAGCAAGTACAGTGAATTGGACTGAATAGGAGCTACTGTTCTTGTCAGTTTCCTAAGCAGAGTTCAACTAGATATGGCCCGTGTGTGTAGGAAGTACAGTTCTTTTTTTCTGAGCAAGCTCACTGTTCTGGCCCTATAGGAAACACAGTAGAGTAGAAGAGTGCTGTTTTCTCAAAAGCAGAGTGTGTTTCTTGTTAAGCGAGGTAGAGTTTATTTCCCAGTCCTAAATGGAGTTGAATCCCATGCAGTTTCTGGTCCTACGAGCAAGAGTTGTTTTCTGGTAAGAAGAGTCACTATTGCGCTGCCATTGCCATATACAGGACAAATAGCACTGGCGTCTGTTCCCAGCAAGTACAGTGTATTGGACTGAAGAGGATCTACTGTTCTTGTCAGGTTCCTAAGCAGACTTGAACTAGATATGGCCGTGTGTGTAGGAAGCACAGTTTTTTTGTTTTGAGCAAGCTCACTTTTCGGAACACCTAGGAAACACAGTAGAGTGGAAGAGTGCTCTTTTCTCAAAAGCAGAGTGTGTTTCTTGGAAGTCGAGCTAGCGTTTGTTTCCCAGTCCTAAATGGAGTTGAGTTACATGCAGTTTTTTGTCTTACGAGCAAGAGTTGTTTTCTCGTAAGACAAGTCACTATTGTGCTCCAATTGCCATACACAGTGCAAATAGCACTGGCGTCTGTTCCCCGCAAGTACAGTGTATTGGACTGAAGAGGAGCTACTGTTCTTGTCCGTTTCCTAAGCAGAGTTGAACTAGATATGGCCCGTGTGTGTAGGAAGCACAGTTCTTATGTTCTGAGCAAGCTCACTGTTCTGGCCCCAGAGGAAACACAGTAGAGTAGAAGAGTGCTCTTTTCTCTAAAGCAGAGTGTGTTTCTTGTAAGGCGAGCTAGTGTTTGTTTCCCAGTCCTAAATGGAGTTGAGTCACTTGCAGTTTTTTGTCCTATGAGCAAGGGTTGCTTTCTGGTAAGACGAGTCACTATTGTGCTAAAATTGCCATACACAGTGCAAATAGCACTCGCGTCTGTTCCCCGCAAGTAAAGTGTATTGGACTGAAGAGGAGCTACTGTTCTTGTCAGTTTCATAAGCAGAGTTGAACTAGATATGGCCCGTGTATGTAGGAAGCACAGTTCTTTTGTTCTGAGCAAGCTCACTGTTCGGACCCCATAGGAAACACAGTAGAGTAGAAGAGTGCTCTTTTCCCAAAAGCAGAGTGTGTTTCATGTAAGGCGAGCTAGCATTTGTTTCCCAGTCCTAAATGGAGTTGAATCACATGCAGTTTCTGGTCCTACGAGCAAGAGTTGTTTTCTGGTAAGGAAAGTCACTATTGTGCTCCTATTGCCATCCACAGTACAAATAGCACTCGCGTCTTTTATCACCAAGTACATTGTATTGGACTGAAGAGGAGCTACTGTTCTTGTCAGTTTCCTAAGCAGAGTTCAACTTGATATGGCCCGTGTGTAGGAAGTACAGTTCTTTTGTTCTGAGCAAGCTCACTGTTCTGGCCTTATAGGAAACACTGTAGAGTAGAAGAGTGCTCTTTTCTCAAAAGCAGAGTGTGTTTTTGTAAGCGAGCTAGCGTTTGTTTCCTAGTCCTAAATGGAGTTGAATCACATGCAGTTTCTGGTCCTACGAAAAAGAGCTGTTTTCTGGTAAGGAAAGTCACTATTGCGCTCCCATTGCCCTATACAAGGCAAATAGCACTCGCATCTTTTGCCAGCAAGTACAGTGTATTGGACTGAATAGGAGCTACTGTTCTTGTCAGTTTTCTAAGCAGAGTTCAATGGATATGGACCGTGTGTAGGAAGCACAGTTCTTTTGTTCTGAACAAGCTCACTGTTTGGACCCCATAGGAAACACAGTAGAGTAGAAGAGTGCTCTTTTCTTAAAAGCAGAGTGTGTTTCATGTAAGGCGAGCTAGCATTTGTTTCCCAGTCCTAAATGGAGTTGAATCTCATGCAGTTTCTGGTCTTACGAGCAAGAGTTGTTTTCTGGTAAGGAAAGTCACTATTGCGCTCCCATTGACATACACAGTGCAAATAGCACTCGCGTCTGTTCCCAGCAAGTACAGTGTATCAGACTGAAGAGGAGCTACTGTTCTTGTCAGTTTCCTAAGCAGAGTTGAACTAGATATGGCCCGTGTGTAGGAAGCACAGTTCTTTTGTTCTGAGCAAGCTCACCCTTCTGGCCCTATAGGAAACACAGTAGAGTAGAAGAGTGCTCTTTTCTCTAAAGCAGAGTGTGTTTCTTTTAAGGTGAGCTAGCTTTTGTTTCCCAGTCCTAAATGGAGTTGAATCACATGCAGTTTCTGGTCCTACAAGCAAGAGTTGTTTTCTGGTAAGAAGAGTCACTATTGCGCTGCCATTGACATACAGAGGACATTTAGCACTGGCGTCTGTTCCCAGCAAGTACAGTGTATTGGACTGAAGAGGATCTACTGTTCTTGTCAGGTTCCTAAGCAGACTTGAAGTAGATATGGCCGTGTGTGTAGGAAGCACAGTTTTTTTGTTCTGAGCAAGCTCATTGTTCGGAACACATAGGAAACACTGTAGAGTAGAAGAGTGCTCTTTTCTCAAAAGCAGAGTGTGTTTTTTGGAAGTCGAGCTAGCGTTTGTTTCCCAGTCCTAAATGGAGTTGAGTCACATGCAGTTTTTTGTCCAACGAGCAAGAGTTATTTTCTGGTAAGACAAGTCACTATTGTGCTCCAATGCCATACACAGTGCAAATAGCACTCACGTCTGTTCCCCGCAAATACAGTGTATCGGACTGAAGAGGAGCTACTGTTCTTGTCAGTTTCCTAAGCAGAGTTGAACTAGTTATGGCCCGTGTGTAGGAAGCACAGTTCTTTTGTTCTGAGCAAGCTCACTGTTCTGGCCCTATAGGAAACACAGTAGAGTAGAAGAGTGCTCTTTTCTCAAAAGCAGAGGGTGTTTCTTGGAAGGCGATCTAGCATTTGTTTCCCAGTCCTAAATGGAGTTGAATCCCATGCAGTTTCTGGTCCTACGAGCAAGAGTTGTGTTCTGGTAAGAAGAGTCACTATTGTCCTGCCATTGCCATACACAGAATAAATAGCACTGTTGTCTGTTCCCAGCAAATACACTGTATTGGACTGAAGAGGATCTACTCTTCATGTCAGGTTCCTAAGCAGAATTGAATTACATATGGCCGTGTTTGTAGGAAGCACAGTTCTTTTGTTCTGAGCAAGCTCACTGTTCTGGCCCTATATAAAACACAGTAGAGTAGAAGAGTGCTCTTTTCTCAAAAGCAGAGTGTGTTTCATGTAAGGCGAGCTAGCGTTTCTTTCCCAGTCCTAAATGGAGTTGAATCACATGCAGTTTCTGGTCCTACGAGCAAGAGTTGTTTTCTGGTAAGGAAAGTCACTATTGCGCTCCCATTGCCATACAGTGCAAATAGCACTCGCGTCTGTTCCCAGCAATTAAAGTGTATCAGACTGAAGAGGAGCTACTGTTCTTGTCAGTTTCCTAAGCAGAGTTGAACTAGATATGGTCCGTGTGTAGGAAGCACAGTTTTCTGTTCTGAGCAAGCTCACTCTTTGGACCCCGTAGGAAACACAATAGAGTAGAAGAGTGCTTATTTCTCAAAAGCAGACTGTGTTTCTTGTAAGGCTAGCTAGCATTTGTTTCCCAGTCCTAAATGGAGTTGAATCTCATGCAGTTTTGGGTCCTACGAGCAAGAGTTGTTTTCTGGTAAGAAGAGTCACTATTGCACTGCCATTACCATACAAAAGACAATTAGCACTGGCGTCTGTTCCCAGCAAGTACAGTGTATTGGACTCAAGAGGATCTACTGTTCTTGTCAGGTTTATAAGCAGAATTGAACTAGATATGGCCGTGTGTGTACGAAGCACAGTTTTTTTGTTCTGAGCAAGCTCACTGTTTGGACACCATAGGAAACACAGTAGAGTAGAGGAGTGCTCTTTTCTCTAAAGCAGAGTGTGTTTCTTGTAAGGCGAACTAGCATTTGTTTCCCAGTCCTAAATGGAGTTGAATCACATGCAGTTTCTGGTCCTACGAGCAAGAGTTGTTTTATGGTAAGAATAGTCACTATTGCACTGCCATTGCCATACACAGGACAAATAGCACTGGCGTCTGTTCCCTCCAAGTACAGTATATTGGACTGAAGAGGATCTACTGTTCTTGTCAGGTTCCTAATCAGAATTGAACTAGATATGGCCGTGTGTGTAGGAAGCACAGTTCTTTTGTTCTGATCAAGCTCACTGTTCTGGCCCTACAGGAAACACAGTAGAGTAGAAGAGTGCTCTTTTCTCAAAAGCAGAGGGTGTTTCTTGGAAGGCGAGCTAGCATTTGTTTCCCAGTCCAAAATGGAGTTGAATCCCATGCAGTTTCTTGTCCTACGAGCAAGAGTTGTGTTCTGGTAAGAAGAGTCACTATTGTGCTGCCATTGCCATACACAGGATCAATAGCACTGTTGTCTGTTCCGAGCAAGTACACTGTATTGGACTGAAGAGGATCTACTCTTCATGTCAAGTTCCTAAGCAGAATTGAACTACATATGGCCGTGTGTGTAGGAAGCACAGTTCTTTTGTTCTGGTCAAGCTCACTGTTCTGGCCCTACAGGAAACACAGTAGAGTAGAAGAGTGCTCTTTTCTCAAAAGCAGAGGGTGTTTCTTGGAAGGCGAGCTAGCATTTGTTTCCCAGTCCAAAATGGAGTTGAATCCCATGCAGTTTCTTGTCCTACGAGCAAGAGTTGTGTTCTGGTAAGAAGAGTCACTATTGTGCTGCCATTGCCATACACAGGATAAATAGCACTGTTGTCTGTTCCGAGCAAGTACACTGTATTGGACTGAAGAGGATCTACTCTTCATGTCAAGTTCCTAAGCAGAATTGAACTACATATGGCCGTGTTTGTAGGAAGCACAGTTCTTTTGTTCTGAGCAAGCTCACTGTTCTGGCCCTATAGAAAACACAGTAGAGTAGAAGAGTGCTCTTTTCTCAAAAGCAGAGTGTGTTTCTTGTAAGGCGAGCTAGTGTTTTTTTCCCAGTCCTAAATGGAGTTGAATCACATGCAGTTTCTGGTCCTACGAGCAAGAGTTGTTTTCTGGTAAGGAAAGTCACTATTGTGTTCCCATTGCCATACACAGTGCAAAGAGCACTCGCGTCTGTTCCCAGCAAGTACAGTGTATCGGACTGTAGAGGAGCTACTGTTCTTGTCAGTTTCCTAAGCAGAGTTGAACAAGATATGGCGCGTGTGTGTAGGAAGAACAGTTCTCTTGTTCTGAGCAAGCTCACTGTTCTGGCCCTATAAGAAACACAGGAGAGTAGAAGAGTGCTCTTTTCTCTAAAGCAGAGTGTGTTTCATGTAAGGCGAGCTAGCATTTGTTTCCCAGTCCTAAATGGAGTTGAATCACATGCAGTTTCTGGTCCTACGATTAAGAATTGGTTTCTGTTAAGGAAAGACACTATTGAGCTCTCATTGCCATACATAGAGCATATAGCACTCGGTCCGTTCCCAGCAAGTACATTGCATCGGACTGAAGAGGAGCTACTGTTCTTGTCAGTTTCCTAAGCAGAGTTGAACTAGATATGGCCCGTGTGAAGGAAGCACAGTTCTTTTGTTCTGATCAAGCTCACTGTACTGGCCCTATAGGAAACACAGTAGAGTAGAAGAGTGCTCTTTTCTCAAAAGCAGAGTGTTTTTCTTGTAAGGCGAGCTAGCGTTTGTTTCCCAGTCCTAAATGGAGTTGAATCACATGCAGTTTCTGGTCCTAGGAACAAGAGTTGTTTTCTGGTAAGAAGAGTCACTATTGCGCTCCCATTGTCATACACAGGGCAAATAGTACTGGCGTCTGTTCCCAGCATGTACAGTGTATTGGACTGAAGAGGATCTACTGTTCTTGTCAGTTTCCTAAGCAGAATTGAATAGATATGGCCCCTGTGTGCAGGAAGCACAGTTATTTTGTTCTGAGGAAGCTCACTCTTCAGGCCCTATAGGAAACACAGTATAGTAGAAGAATGCTCTTTTGTCAAAAGCAGAGTGTTTTTCTTGTAAGGCGAGCTTGCGTTTCTTTCCCAGTCCTAAATGGAGCTGAGACACATGCAGTTTTTGGTACTACGAGCAAGAGTTTTTTTCTGGTAAGAAGAGTCACTATTGCACTCCCATTGCCATACACAGTGCAAATAGCACTTTCATCTGTTCCCAGCAAGTACAGTGTATTGGACTGAAGAGGATCTACTGTTCTTGTCAGTTTCCTAAGCAGAGTTGAACTAGATAGGCCCGTGTGTGTAGGAAGCACAGTTCTTTTGTTCTGAGCAAGCTCACTGTTCGGATCCCATAGGAGACTCAGTAGTGTAGAAGAATACTCTTTTCTCAAAAGCAGAGTGTGTTTTATGTAAGGCGAGCTAGCATTTGTTTCCCAGTCCTAAATGGAGTTGAATCACATGCAGTTTCTGGTCCTACGAGCAAGAGTTGTTTTCTGGTAAGAAGAGTCCCTATTGCGCTCCCATTGTCATAAACAGAGCAAATAGTCCTGGCGTCTGTTCCTAGCATGTACAGTGAATTGGACTGAAGAGGAGCTACTGTTCTTGTCAGTTTCCTAAGCAGAGTTGAACTAGATATGGCCCGTGTGTGTAGGAAGCACAGTTCTTTTGTTCTGAGCAAGCTCACTGTTCGGACCCATAGGAAACACAGTAGAGTAGAAGAGTGCTCTTTTCACAAAAGCAGAGTGTGTTTCATGTAAGGCGAGCTAGCATTTGTTTCCCAGTCCTAAATGGAGTTGAATCACAGGCAGTTTCTTGTCCTACGAGCAAGAGTTGTTTTCTGGTAAGAAAAGTCACTATTGCGCTCCCATTGCCATACACAGTGCAAATAGCACTCGCGTGTGTTCCCAGCTAGTACAGGGTATCGTACTGAAGAGGAGTTACTGTTTTTGTCAGTTTCCTAAGCAGAGTTGAACTAGATATGGCCCGTGTGTGTAGGAAGCACAGTTTTTTTTTTCTGAGCAAGATCACTGTTCTGACCCTATAGGAAACACTTTAGAGAATAAGAGGGCTCTTTTCTCAAAAGCAGAGTGTGTTTCTTGTAATGCGAGCTAGCGTTTGTTTCCCAGTCCTAAATGGAGTTGAATCTCATGCAGTTTCTGGTCCTACGAGCAAGAGTTGTTTTCTGGTAAGAAGAGTCACTATTGTGCTCCCATTGCCTTACACAGTGCAATTCGCACTCGCGTCTGTTCTCAGCAAGTACAGTGTATCGGACTGAAGAGTAGCTACTGTTGTTGTCAGTTTCCTAAACAGAGTTGAACGAGATATGGCCCGTGTGTGTAGGAAGCTCAGTTCTTTTGTTCTGAGCAAGCTCACTGTTTTGACCACATAGGAAACACAGTAGAGTAGAAGAGTGCTCTTTTATCAAAAGCAGAGTGTGTTTCATGTAAGGCGAGCTAGCATTTGTTTCCCAGTCCTAAATGGAGTTGAATCACATGCAGTTTCTGGTCCTACGAGCAAGAGTTCTTTTCTGGTAAGAAAAGTCACTATTTCGCTCCCATTGCCATACACAGTGCAAATAGCACTCGCGTCTGTTCCCAGCAAGTACAGTGTATGGGACTGAAGAGGTGCTACTGTTCTTGTCAGTTTCCTAAGCAGAGTTGAAGGAGATATGGCCCTGTGTGTAGGACGCACAGTCATTTTGTTCTGAGCAAGCTCACTGTTCTGGCCCTATAGGAAACACAGTAGAGTAGAAGAGTGCTCATTTCTCTAAAGCAGAGTGTGTTTCTTGTAAGGTGAGGTAGCTTTTGTTTCCCAGTCCTAAATGGAGTTGAATCACATGCAGTTTCTGGTCCTACAAGCAAGAGTTGTTTTCTGGTAAGAAGAGTCACTATTGCGCTGCCATTGTCATACAGAGGACATTTAGCAATGGCGTCTGTTCCCAGCAAGTACAGTGTATTGGACTGAAGAGGATCTACTGTTCTTGTCAGGTTCCTAAGCAGACTTGAAGTAGATATGGCCGTGTGTGTAGGAAGCACAGTTTTTTTGTTCTGAGCAAGCTCATTGTTCGGAACACATAGGAAACACAGTAGAGTAGAAGAGTGCTCTTTTCTCAAAAGCAGAGTGTGTTTTTTGGAAGTCGAGCTAGCGTTTGTTTCCCAGTCCTAAATGGAGTTGAGTCACATGCAGTTTTTTGTCCAACGAGAATGAGTTATTTTCTGGTAAGACAAGTCACTATTGTGCTCCAATGCCATACACAGTGCAAATAGCACTCGCGTCTGTTCTCCGCAAACACAGTGTATTGGACTGAAGAGGAGCTACTGTTCTTGTTTGTTTCCTAAGCAGAGTTGAATTAGATATGGCCCGTGTGTGTAGAAAGCACAGTTCTTTTGTTCTGAGCATGCTCACTGTTTGGACCCCATAGGAAACACAGTAGAGTAGAAGAGTGCTCTTTTCTCAAAAGCAGAGTGTGTTTCTTGTAAGGCGAGCTAGCATTTCTTTCCCAGGCCTAAATGGAGTTGAATCACATGCAGTTTCTGGTCCTACGAGCAAGAGTTGTTTTCTGGTAAGGAAAGTCACTATTGCGCTCCCATTGCCATACACAGTGCAAACAGCACTTGCGTCTGTTCCCACCAAGTACAGTGTATCGGACTGAAGAGGAGCTACTGTTCTTGTCAGTTTCCTAAGCAGAGTTGAACTAGTTATGGCCCGTGTGTAGGAAGCACAGTTCTTTTGTTCTGAGCAAGCTCACTGTTCTGGCCCTATAGGAAACACAGTAGAGTAGAAGAGTGCTCTTTTCTCAAAAGCAGAGTGTGTTTCTTGTAAGGCGAGCTACCATTTGTTTCCCAGTCCTAAATGGAGTTGAATCACATGCAGTTTCTGGTCCTACGAGCAAGATTTGTTTTCTGGTATGGAAAGTCACTATTGCGCTCCCATTGCCATACACAGTGCAAATAGCACATGCGTCTGTTCCCAGCAATTACAGTGTATTGGACTGAAGAGGAGCTACTGTTTTTGTCAGGTTCCTAAGCAGAGTTGAACTGGATATCGCCCGTGTGTGTAGGAAGCACAGTTCTTATGTTCTGAGCAAGCTCACTGCTCTGGCCCCATAGGAAACACAGTAGAGTAGAAGAGTGCTCTTTTCTCTAAAGCAGAGTGTGTTTCTTGTAAGGCCAGCTAGCGTTTGTTTCCCAGTCTTAAATGGAGTTTAATCACATGCAGTTTCTAGTCCTAAGAGCAAGAGTTGTTTTATGGTAAGAAGAGTCACTATTGCGCTGCCATTGCCATACACAGGACAAATAGCACTGGCGTCTGTTCCTAGCAAGTATAGTGTATTGGACTGAAGAGGATCTACTGTTCTTGTCAGGTTCCTAAGCAGACTTGAACTAGATATGGCCGTGTGTGTAGGAAGCACAGTTCTTTTGCTCTGAGCAAGCTCACTGTTCGGACACCATAGGAAACACAGTAGAGTAGAAGAGTGCTCTTTTCTCAAAAGCAGAGTGTGTTTCTTGTAAGGCGAGCTAGCGTTTGTTTCCCAGTCCTAAATGGAGTTGAATTTCATGCAGTTTCTGGTCCTAAGAGCAAGAGTTGTTTTCTGGTAAGGAAAGTCACTATTGCGCTCCCCTTGCCATACATAGTGCAAATAGCTCTCGCGTCTATTCCCAGCAAGTACAGTGTATCGGACTGAAGAGGAGCTAATGTTCTTGTCAGTTTCCTAAGCAGAGTTGAACTAGATATGGCCCGTGTGTGTAGGAAGCACAGTTCTTATGTTCTCAACAAGCTCACTGTTCTGGCCCTATTGGAAACACAGTAGAGTAGAAGAGTGCTCTTTTCTCAAAAGCAGAGTGTGTTTTTGTAAGGCGAGTTAGCGTTAGTTTCCTAGTCCTAAATGGAGTTGAATCACATGCAGTTTCTGGTCCTACAAAAAAGAGCTGTTTTCTGGTAAGGAAAGTCACTATGGCGCTCCCATTGCCCTATACAAGGCAAATAGCACTCGCGTCTTTTCCCAGCAAGTACAGTGTATTGGACTGAATAGGAGCTACTGTTCTTGTCAGTTTCCTAAGCAGAGTTGAACTAGATATGGTCCATGTGTGTAGGAATCACAGTTCTTTTGTTCTGAACAAGCTGACTGTTTGGACCACATAGGAAACACAGTAGAGTAGAAGAGTGCTCTTTTCTCTAAAGCAGAGTGTGTTTCTTGTAAGGCGAGCTAGCATTTGTTTCCCATTCCTAAGTGGAGTGGAATCACATGCACTTTCTGGTCCTACGAGCAAGAGTTGTTTTCTGGTAAGGAAATCACAATTGCGCTCCCATTGCCATACACAGTGCAAATAGCCCTCCCGTCTGTTCCCAGCAAGTACATTGTATTGGACCGAAGAGGAGCTACTGTTCTTCTCAGTTTCCTAAGCAGAGTTGAACTAGATATGGCCCGTGTGTGTAGGAAGTACAGTTCTTTTTTTCTGAGCAATCTCACTCTTCTGGCCCTATAGGAAAACAGTAGAGTAGAAGATTGCTCTTTTCTCAAAAGCAGAGTGTGTTTCTTGTAAAGCGAGCTAGAGTTTATTTCCCAGTTCTAAATGGAGTTGAATCCCATGCAGTTTCTGGTCCTACGAAAAAGAGTTGTTTTCTGGTAGGAATAGTCACTATTGCGCTGCCATTGCCATACACAGGATAAATAGCACTGGCGTCTCTTCCCAGCAAGTACAGTGTATTGGACTGAAGAGGATCTACTGTTCTTGTCAGATTCCTAAGCAGAATTGAACTAGATATGGCCGTGTGTGTAGGAAGCACAGTTATTTTGTTCTGAGCAAGCTCACTGTTCGGACCCCATAGGAAACACAGTAGAGTAGAAGAGTGCTCTTTTCTCAAAAGCAGAGTGTGTTTCTTGTTAGGCGAGCTAGCATTTGTTTCCCAGTCCTAAATGGAGTTGAATCACATGCAGTTTCTGGTCCTACGAGCAAGAGTTGTTTTCTGGTAAGGAAAGTCACTATTGCGCTCCCATTGCCATACACAGTGCAAATAGAACTCGCGTCTGTTCCCAGCAAGTACAGTGTATCGGACTGAAGAGGAGCTACTGTTCTTGTCAGTTTCCGAGGCAGAGTTGAACTAGTTATAGCCCGTGTGTAGGAAGCACAGTTCTTTTGTTCTGAGAAAGCTCACTGTTCTGGCCCTATAGGAAACACAATAGAGTAGAAGAGTGCTCTTTTCCCTAAAGCAGAGTGTGTTTCTTGTAAGGCGAGCTAGCGTTTGTTTCCCAGTACTAAATGGAGTTGAATCACATGCAGTTTCTAGTCCTACGACCAAGAGCTTTTTTATGGTAAGAAGAGTCACTATTGCACTGCCATTGCCATACACAGGACAAATAGCACTGGCGTCTGTTCCCAGCAAGTACAGTGTATTGTACAGAAGAGGATCTACTGTTCTTGTCAGGTTCCTAAGCAGAATTGAACTAGATATGGCCGTGTGTGTAGGAAGCACAGTTCTAATGTTCTGAGCAAGTTCAATCTTCTGGCTCTATAGGAAACACAGAAGAGTAGAAGAGTGCTCTTTTCTCAAAAGCAGAGTGTGTTTCTTGCATGGAGAGCTAGCGTTTGTTTCCTAGTCCTAAATGGAGTTGAGTCACATGCAGTTTTTTGTCCTACGAGCAAGAGTTGTTTTCTGGTAAGACAAGTCACTATTGTGTTCCAATTGTCATACACAGTGCAAATAGCACTCGCGTCTGTTCCCTGCAAGTACAGTGTATTGGAAGGAAGAGGAGCTATTGTTCTTGTCAGTTTCCTAAGCAGAGTTGAACTAGATATGGCCCATGTGTGTAGGAAGCACAGTTCTTTTGTTCTGAGCAAGCATACTGCTCGGACCCCTTAGGAAACACAGTAGAGTAGAAGAGTGCTCTTTTCTCAAAAGCAGAGTCTGTTTCATGTAAGGCGAGCTAGCATTTGTTTCCCAGTCCTATATGGAGTTGAATCACATGCAGTTTCTGGTCTTACGAGCAAGAGTTGTTTTCTGGTAAGGAAAGTCACTATTGTGCTCCCATTGCCATACACGGTGCAAATAGCACTCGCGTCTGTTCCCAGCAAGTACAGTATATCGGACTGAAGAGGTGCTTCTGTTCTTGTCAGTTTCCTAAGCAGAGTTGAACGAGATATGGCCCTGTGTGTAGGAAGCACAGTCCTTTTGTTCTGAGCAAGCTCACTGTTCTGGCCCTATAGGAAACACAGTAGAGTAGAAGAGTGCTCTTTTCTCTAAAGCAGAGTGTGTTTCATGTAAGGCGAGCTAGCATTTGTTTCCCAGTCCTAAATGGAGTTGAATCTCATGCAGTTTCTGGTCTTATGAGCAAGATTTGTTTTCTGGTAAGGAAAGTCACTATTGCGCTCCCATTGACATACACAGTGCAAATAGCACTTCGCGTCTGTTCCCAGCAAGTACATTGTATCGGACTGAAGAGGAGCTACTGTTCTTGTCAGTTTCCTAAGCAGAGTTGAACTAGATATGGCCCGTGTGTAGGAAGCACAGTTCTTTTGTTCTGAGCAAGCTCACTGTTCTGGCCCTATAGGAAACACAGTAGAGTAGAAGAGTGATCTTTTCTCTAAAGCAGAGTGTGTTTCTTGTAAGGTGAGCTAGCTTTTGTTTCCCAGTCCTAAATGGAGTTGAATCACATGCAATTTCTGGTCCTATGAGCAAGAGTTGTTTTCTGGTAAGGAAAGTCCATATTGTGCTCCTATTGCTGTACACATTGCAAATAGCACTCCCATCTGTTCCCAGCAAGTACAGTGTATTGGACTCAAGAGGAGCTACTGTTCTTGTCAGTTTCCTAAGCAGAGTTGAACTAGATATGGCCCGTGTGTGTAGGAAGCACAGTTCTTTTGTTCTGAGCAAGCTCACTGTTCGGACCCCATAGGAAACACAGTAGAGTAGAAGAATGCTCTTTTCTCAAAAGCAGAGTGTGTTTCATGTAAGGTGAGCTAGCGTTTCTTTCCCAGTCCTAAATGGAGTTGAATCACATGCAGTTTCTGGTCCTACGAGCAAGAGTTGTTTTCTGGTAAGGAAAGTCACTATTGCGCTCACATTGCCATACACAGTGCAAATAGCACTCGGTCCGTTCCCAGCAAGTACAGTGTATCGGACTGTTGAGGAGCTAATGTTCTTGTCAGTTTCCTAAGCAGAGTTGAACTAGATATGGCTCATGTGAAGGAAGCACCGTTCTTTTGTTCTGATCAAGCTCACTGTTCTGGCCCAATAAAAAAAACAGTAGAGTAGAAGAGTGCTCTTTTCTCAAAAGCACAGTGTTTTTCTTGTAAGGCGAGCTAGAATTTGTTTCCCAGTCCTAAATGGAGTTGAATCACATGCAGTTTCTGGTCCTAGGAGCAAGAGTTGTTTTCTGGTAAGAAGAGTCACTATTGAGCTCTCATTGTCATACACAGAGCAAATAGTACTGGCATCTGTTCCCAGCATGTACAGAGTATGGACTGAAGAGGATCTACTGTTCTTGTCAGTTTCCTAAGCAGAATTGAATAGGTATGGCCCCTGTGTGCAGGAAGCACAGTTCTTTTGTTCTGAGGAAACTCACTGCTCTGGCTCTATAGGAAACACAGTAGAGTAGAAGAGTGCTCATTTCTCTAAAGCAGAGTGTGTTTCTTGTAAGGCGAACTAGCGTTTGTTTCAAAGGTCTAAATGGAGTTGAATCACATGCAGTTTCTGGTCCTACAAGCAAGAGTTTTTTATGGTAACAATAGTCACTATTGCGCTGCCATTGCCATACACAGGACAAATAGCACTGGCGTCTGTTCCCAGCAAGTACAGTGTATTGGACTGAAGAGTATCTACTGTTCTTGTCAGGTTCCTAATCAGAATTGAACTAGATATGGCCGTGTGTGTATGAAGCACAGTTCCTTTGTACTGAGCAAGCTCACTGTTTTGACCCCAGCAGAAACACAGCAGAGTAGAATAGTGCTCTTTTCTCAAAAGCAGAGGGTGTTTCTTGTAAGGCTAGCTAGCGTTTGTTTCCCAGTCCTAAATGGAGTTGAATCCCATGCAGTTTCTGGTCCTACGAGCAAGAGTTGTGTTCTGGTAAGAAGAGTCACTATTGTGCTACCATTGCCATACACAGGACAAATAGCACTGTTGTCTGTTCCCAGCAAGTACACTGTATTGGACTGAAGAGGATCTACTGTTCATGTCAGGTTCCTAAGCAGAATTGAACTAGATATGGCCGTGTGTGTAGGAAGCACAGTTCTTTTGCTCTGAGCAAGCTCACTGTTCGGACACCATAGGAAACACAGTAGAGTAGAAGAGTGCTCTTTTCTCAAAAGCAGAGTGTGTTTCTTGTAAGGCGAGCTAGCGTTTGTTTCCCAGTCCTAAATGGAGTTGAATCTCATGCAGTTTCTGGTCCTAAGAGCAAGAGTTGTTTTCTGGTAAGGAAAGTCACTATTGCGCTCCCCTTGCCATACATAGTGCAAATAGCTCTCGCGTCTATTCCCAGCAAGTACAGTGTATCAGACTGAAGAGGAGCTACTGTTATTGTCAGTTTCCTAAGCAGAGTTGTACTAGATATTTTCCGTGTGTAGGAAGCACAGTTTTTTGTTCTGAGCAAGCTCACACTTTGGACCCCATAGGAAACACAGTAAAGTAGAAGAGTGCTCTTTTCTCAAAAGCAGAGTGTGTTTCTTGTAAGGCGAGCTAGTGTTTGTTTCACAGTCCTAAATGGAGTTGAATCACATGCAGATTCTGGTCCTACGAGCAAGAGTCGTTTTCTGGTAAGAAGAGTCCCTATTGCGCTCCCATTGTCATACACAGAGCAAATAGTCCTGGCGTCTGTTCCTAGCATGTACAGTGAATTGGACTGAAGAGGAGCTACTGTTCTTGTCAGTTTCCTAAGCAGAGTTGAACTAGATATGGCCCGTGTGTGTAGGAAGCACAGTTCTTTTGTTCTGAGCAAGCTCTCTGTTCGGACCCATAGGAAACACAGTAGAGTAGAAGAGTGCTCTTTTCTCAAAAGCAGAGTGTGTTTCACGTAAGGCGAGCTAGCATTTGTTTCCCAGTCCTAAATGGAGTTGAGTCACATGCAGTTTCTGGTCCTACGAGCAAGAGTTGTTTTCTGGTAAGAAAAGTCACTATTGCGCTCCCATTGCCATACACAGTGCAAATAGCACTCGCGTGTGTTCCCAGCTAGTACAGGGTATCGTACTGAAGAGGAGCTACTGTTTTTGTCAGTTTCCTAAGTTGAACTAGATATGGCCCGTGTGTGTAGGAAGCACAGTTTTTTTTTTTTTTCTGAGCAAGATCACTGTTCTGGCCATATAGGAAACACTTTAGAGTATAAGAGGGCTCTTTTCTCAAAAGCAGATTGTGTTTCTTGTAATGTAAGCTAGCGTTTGTTTCCCAGTCCTAAATGGAGTTGAATCTCATGCAGATTCTGGTCCTACGAGCAAGAGTTGTTTTCTGGTAAGAAGAGTCACTATTGTGCTCCCATTGCCATACACAGTGCAAATAGCACTCGCGTCTGTTCCCCGCAAGTACAGTGTATCGGACTGAAGAGTAGCTACTGTTGTTGTCAGTTTCCTAAACAGAGTTGAACGAGATATGGCCCGTGTGTGTAGGAAGCTCAGTTCTTTTGTTCTGAGCAAGCTCACTGTTTTGACCACATAGGAAACACAGTAGAGTAGAAGAGTGCTCTTTTCTCAAAAGCAGGGTGTGTTTCTTGTAAGGCGAGCTAGTGTTTGTTTCCCAGTCCTAAATGGAGTTGAATCACATGCAGTTTCTGGTCCTACGAGCAAGAGTTGTTTTCTGGTAAGGAAAGTCACTATTGCGCTCCCAATGCCATACACAGTGCAAATAGCACTCGTGTCTGTTCCCAGCAATTACAGTGTATCAGACTGAAGAGGAGCTACTGTTCTTGTCGGTTTCCTAAGCAGAGTTGAACTAGATATGGTCCGTGTGTAGGAAGCACAGTTTTCTCTTCTAAGCAATCTCACTGTTTTACACCGCAGGAAACACAATAGAGTAGAAGAGTGCTCTTTTCTCAAAAGCAGAGTGTGTTTCTTGTAAGGCGAGCTAGCATTTGTTTCCCAGTCCTAAATGGAGTTGAATCACATGCAGTTTCTGGTCCTACGAGCAATAGTTGTTTTATGGTAAAAATAGTCACTATTGCGCTGCTATTGCCATACACAGGACAAATAGCACTGGTGTCTGTTCCCAGCAAGTACAGTGTATTGGACTGAAGGGGATCTATTGTTCTTGTCAGGTTCCTAAACAGAATTGAACTAGATATGGCCGTGTGTGTAGGAAGCACAGTTCTTTTGTTCTGAGCAAGCTCACTGTTCTGGCCCTACAGGAAACACAGTAGAGTAGAAGAGTGCTCTTTTCTGAAAAGCAGAGTGTATTTCTTGTAAGGCGAGCTAGTGTTTGTTTCCCAGTGCTAAATGGAGTTGAGTCACATGCAGTTTCTGGTCCTAGGAACAAGAGTTGTTTTCTGGTAAGAAGAGTCACTATTGTGCTCTCATTGTCATACACAGGGCAAATAGTACTGGCGTCTGTTCCCAGCATGTACAGTGTATTGGGCTGAAGAGGATCTACTGTTCTTGTCAGTTTCCTAAGCAGAATTAAATAGATATGGCCCCTGTGTGCAGGAAGCACAGTTATTTTGTTCTGAGGAAGCTCACTCATCTGGCCTTATAGGAAACACAGTATAGTAGATGAATGCTCTTTTGTCAAAAGCACAGAGTTTTTCTTGTAAGGCGAGCTAGCATTTCTTTCCCAGTCCTAAATGGAGTTGAGACACATGCAGTTTTTGGTCCTACGAGCAAGAGTTTTTTTCTGGTAAGAAGAGTCACTATTGCACTCTCATAGCCATACACAGTGCAAATAGCACTTGCATCTGTTCCCAGCAAGTACAGTGTATTGGACTGAAGAGGATCTACTGTTCTTGTCAGTTTTTTAAGCAGAGTTGAACTAGATATGGCCCGTGTGTTTAGGAAGCACAGTTCTTTGGTTCTGAGCAAGCTCACTGTTCAGACCCCATAGGAAACTCAGTAGGGTAGAAGAGTGCTCTTTTCTCAAAAGCAGAGTGTGTTTCATGTAAGGCGAGCTAGCCTTTGTTTCCCAGTCCTAAATGGAGTTGAATCACATGCAGTTTCTGGTCCTACGAGCATGAGTTGTTTTCTGGTAAGAATAGTCACTATTGCGCTCCCATTGTCATACACAGGGCAAATAGCACTCGCGTCTGTTCCCAGCAAGTACAGTGTATTGGACTGAAGAGGATCTACTATTCTTGTCAGTTTCCTAAGCAGAATTGAACTAGATATGACCGTGTGTGTAGGAAGCACAGTTCTTTTGTTCTGAGCAAGCTCACTGTTTTGGTCCTATAGGAAACACAGTTGAGTAGAAGAGTGCTCTTTTCTCCAAAGCAGAGTGTGTTTCTTGTAAGGCGAGCTCGCGTTTGTTTCCCAGTCCTAAATGGAGTTGCGTCACATGCAGTTTTTGGTCCTACGAGCAAGAGTTGTTTTCTGGTAAGAAGAGTCACTATTGCGCTCCAATTGCCATACACAGTGCAAATAGCACTCGCGTCTGTTCCCAGCAAGTACAGTGTATTGGACTGAATAGGAGCTACTGTTCTTGTCAGTTTCCTAAGCAGAGTTGAACTAGATATGGTCCGTGTGTGTAGGAAGCACAGTTCTTTTGTTCTCAGCAAGCTCACTGT
Source organism: Peromyscus eremicus (assembly GCF_949786415.1). NCBI lineage: Eukaryota > Metazoa > Chordata > Mammalia > Rodentia > Cricetidae > Peromyscus > Peromyscus eremicus. The sequence continues at coordinate 152,320 of NW_026734949.1, read as the reverse complement.
TCTGGCCCGATAGGAAACACTGTAGAGTAGAAGAGTGCTCTTTTCTCAAAAGCAGAGTGTGTTTCTTGTAAAACGAGCTATCGTTTGTTTCCCAGTCCTAAATGGAGTTGAATTACATGCAGTTTCTGGTCCTATGAGCAAGAGTTGTTTTCTGGTAAGAAGAGTCACTATTGCGCTCCCATTGTCATACACAGGGCAAATAGCGCTGGCGTCTGTTCCCAGCATGTACAGTGTATTGGACTGAAGAGGATCTACTGTTCTTGTCAGGTTCCTAAGCAGAGTTGAACTAGATATGGCCGTGTGTGTAGGAAGCACAGTTCTTTTGTTCTGAGCAAGCTCACTGTTCTCGCCCTATAGGAAACACAGTAGAGTAGAAGAGTGCTCTTTTCTCTAAAGCAGAGTGTGTTTCTTGTAAGGCGAGCATGCGTTTGTTTCCCAGTCCTAAATGGAGTTGAGTCACATGCAGTTTTTGGTCCTACGAGCAAGAGTTGTTTTCTGGTAAGAAGAGTCACTATTTCACTCCAATTGCCATACACAGTGCAAATAGCACTCGCGTCTGTTCCCAGCAAGTACAGTGTATTGGACTGAATAGGAGCTACTGTTCTTGTCAGTTTCCAAAGCATAGTTGAACTAGATATGGTCCGTTTGTGTAGGAAGCACAGTTCTTTTGTTATCAGCAAGCTCACTGTTCTGGCACTATATGAAACACAGTTGAGTAGAAGAGTGCTCTTTTCTCAAAAGCAGAGTGTGTTTCTTGTAAGGCGAGCTAGGGTTTGTGTCCCAGTCCTAAATGGAGTTGAATCACATGCAGTTTCTGGTCCTACGAGCAAGAGTTGTTTTCTGGTAAGAATAGTCACTATTGCGCTGCCATTGCCATACACAGGACAAATAGCACTGGCATCTGTTCCCAGCAAGTACATTGTATTGCACTGAAGAAGATCTACTATTCTTGTCAATTTTATAAGCAGAATTGAAGTAGATATGACCGTATGTGTAGGAAGACCAGTTCATTTGTTCTGAGCAAGCTCACTGTTTTTGTCTTAATGGAAACACAGTTGAGTAGAAGAGTGCTCTTTTCTCAAAAGCAGAGTGTGTTTCTTGTAAGGCGAACTCGCGTATGTTTCCCAGGCCTAAATGGAGTTGAGTCACATGCAGTTTTTTGTCCTACGAGCAAGAGTTGTTTTCTGGTAAGACGAGTCACTATTGTGCTCCCATTGCCATACACAGTGCAAATAGCACTCGCGTCTGTTCCCAGCAAGTACAGTGTATTGGACTGAAGAGGAGCTACTGTTCTTGTCAGGTTCCTAAGCAGAGTTGAACTAGATATGGTCCGTGTGTGTAGGAAGCACAGTTCTTTTGTTCTGAGCAAGCTCACTCTTTGGACCCCATAGGAAACACAGTAGAGTAGAAGAGTGCTCTCTTCTCAAAAGCAGAGTGTGTTTCTTGTAAGGCGAGCTAGCATTTGTTTCCCAGTCTTAAATGGAGTTGAATCCCATGCAGTTTCTGGTCCTAGGAGCAAGAGTTGTTTTCTGGTAAGAAGAGTCACTATTGTGCTCCCATTGTCATACACAGGGCATATAGCACTCGCGTCTGTTCCCAGCAAGTACAGTGTTTTGGACTGAAGAGGAGCTACTGTTTTTGTCAGTTTCCTAAGCAGAGTTGAACTAGATATGGCCCGTGTGTGTAGGAAACACAGTTTTTTTTTTCTGAGCAAGCTCACTGTTCTGGCCCTATAGGAAACACTTTAGAGTATAAGAGGGCTCTTTTCTCAAAAGCAGAGTGTGTTTCTTGTAATGCGAGCTAGCGTTTGTTTCCCAGTCCTAAATGGTGTTGAATCTCATGCAGTTTCTGGTCCTACGAGCAAGAGTTGTTTTCTGGTAAGAAGAGTCACTATTGTGCTCCCATTGCCATGCACAGAGCAAATAGCACTCGCGTCTGTTCCCAGCAAGTACAGTGTATCAGACTGAAGAGTAGCTACTGTTGTTGTAGTTTCCTAAGCAGAGTTGAACGAGATATGGCCCGTGTGTGTGGGAAGCTCAGTTCTTTTGTTCTGAGCAAGCTCACTGTTTTGACCACATAGGAAACACAGTAGAGTAGAAGAGTGCTCTTTTCTCAAAAGCAGGATGTGTTTCTTGTAAGGCGAGCTAGTGTTTGTTTCCCAGTCCTAAATGGAGTTGAATCACATGCAGTTTCTGGTCCTACGAGCAAGAGTTGTTTTCTGGTAAGGAAAGTCACTATTGCGCTCCCAATGCCATACACAGTGCAAATAGAACTCGTGTCTGTTCCCAGCAATTACAGTGTATCGGACTGAAGAGGAGCTACTGTTCTTGTCGGTTTCCTAAGCAGAGTTGAACTAGATATGGTCCGTGTGTAGGAAGCACAGTTTTCTGTTCTAAGCAAGCTCACTGTTTTACCCTGTAGGAAACACAATAGAGTAGAAGAGTGCTCTTTTCTCAAAAGCAGAGTGTGTTTCTTGTAAGGCGAGCTAGCATTTGTTTCCCAGTCCTAAATCGAGTTGAATCACATGCAGTTTCTGGTTTTACGAGCAATAGTTGTTTTATGGTAAGAATAGTCACTATTGCGCTGCTATTGCCATACACAGGACAAATAGCACTGGCGTCTGTTCCCAGCAAGTACAGTTTATTGGACTGAAGGGGATCTACTGTTCTTGTCAGGTTCCTAAACAGAATTGAACTAGATAAGGCCGTGTGTGTAGGAAGCACAGTTCTTTTGTTCTGAGCAAGCTCACTGTTCTGGCCCCACAGGAAACACAGTAGAGTAGAAGAGTGCTCTTTTCTCAAAAGCAGAGTGTATTTCTTGTAAGGCGAGCTAGCGTTTGTTTCCCAGTCCTAAATGGAGTTGAGTCACATGCAGTTTCTGGTCCTAGAAACAAGAGTTGTTTTCTGGTAAGAAGAGTCACTATTGTGCTCCCATTGTCATACACAGGGCAAATAGTACTGGCGTCTGTTCCCAGCATGTACAGTGTATTGGGCTGAAGAGGATCTACTGTTCTTGTCAGTTTCCTAAGCAAAATTGAATAGATATGGCCCCTGTGTGCAGGAAGCACAGTTCTTTTGTTCTGAGGAAGCTCACTCATCTGGCGTTATAGGAAAAAAAGTATAGTAGAAGAATGCTCTTTTGTCAAAAGCACAGAGTTTTTCTTGTAAGGCGAGCTAGCATTTCTTTCCCAGTCCTAAATGGAGTTGAGACACATGCAGTTTTTGGTCCTATGAGCAAGAGTTTTTTTCTGGTAAGAAGAGGCACTATTGCACTCTCATAGCCATACACAGTGCAAATAGCACTTGCATCTGTTCCCAGCAAGTACAGTGTATTGGACTGAAGAGGATCTACTGTTCTTGTCAGTTTTTTAAGCAGAGTTGAACTAGATATGGCCCGTGTGTGTAGGAAGCACAGTTCTTTTGTTTTCAGCAAGCTCACTGTTCTGGCCCTATAGGAAACACAGTAGAGTAGAACAGTGCTCTTTTCTCAAAAGCAGAGTGTGTTTCTTGTAAGGTGAGCTAGGGTTTGTGTCCTAGTCCTAAATGGAGTTGAATCACATGCAGTTTCTGGTCCTACGAGCAAGAGTTGTTTTGTGGTAAGAATAGTCACTATTGTGCTGCCATTGCCATACACAGGACAAATAGCACTGGCATCTGTTCCCAGCAAGTACAGTGTATTGGACTGAAAAGGAGCTACTGTTCTTGTCAGGTTCCTAAGCAGAGTTGAACTAGATATGGTCCGTGTGTGTAGGAAGCACAGTTCTTTTGTTCTGAGCAAGCTCACTCTTTGGACCCCATAGGAAACACAGTAGAGTAGAAGAGTGCTCTCTTCTCAAAAGCAGAGTGTGTTTCTTGTAAGGCGAGCCAGCATTTGTTTCCCAGTCTTAAATGGAGTTGAATCCCATGCAGTTTCTGGTCCTAGGAGCAAGAGTTGTTTTCTGGTAAGAAGAGTCACTATTGTGCTCCCATTGTCATACACAGGGCATACAGCACTCGCGTCTGTTCCCAGCAAGTACAGTGTATTGGACTGAAGAGGATCTACTATTCTTGTCAGTTTCCTAAGCAGAATTGAACTAGATATGACCGTGTGTTTAGGAAGCACAGTTCTTTTGTTCTGAGCAAGCTCACTGTTTTGGCCCTATAGGAAACACAGTAGAGTAGAAGAGTGCTCTTTTCTCAAAAGCAGAGTGTGTTTCTTGTAAGGCGAGCTCACGTTTGTTTCCCAGTCCTAAATGGAGTTGAGTCACATGCAGTTTTTGCTCCTACGAGCAAGAGTTGTTTTCTGGTAAGAAAAGTCACTATTGCGCTCCCATTGCCATACACAGTGCAAATAGCACTTGCGTGTGTTCCCAGCTAGTACAGGGTATCGTACTGAAGAGGAGCTACTGTTTTTGTCAGTTTCCTAAGCAGAGTTGACCTAGATATGGCCCATGTGTGTAGGAAGCACAGTTTTTTTTTTCTGAGCAAGATCACTGTTCTGGCCATATAGGAAACAATTTAGAGTATAAGAGGGCTCTTTTCTCAAAAGCAGAGTGCGTTTCTTGTAATGCAAGCTAGCGTTTGTTTCCCAGTCCTAAATGGAGTTGAATCTCATGCAGTTTCTGGTCCTACGAGCAAGAGTTGTTTTCTGGTAAGAAGAGTCACTATTGTGCTCCCATTGACATACACAGTGCAAATAGCACTCGCGTCTGTTCCCCGCAAGTACAGTGTATCGGACTGAAGAGTAGCTACTGTTGTTGTCAGTTTCCTAAACAGAGTTGAACGAGATATGGCCCGTGTGTGTAGGAAGCTCAGTTCTTTTGTTCTGAGCAAGCTCACTGTTTTGACCACATAGGAAACACAGTAGAGTAGAAGAGTGCTCTTTTCTCAAAAGCAGGGTGTGTTTCCTGTAAGGCGAGCTAGTGTTTGTTTCCCAGTCCTAAATGGAGTTAAATCACATGCAGTTTCTGGTCCTACGAGCAAGAGTTGTTTTCTGGTAAGGAAAGGCACTATGGCGCTCCCATTGCCATACACAGTGCAAATAGCACTCGCGTGTGTTACCAGCTAGTACAGTGTACCGGACTGAAGAGGAGCAACTGTTTTTGTCAGTTTCCTAAGCAGAGTTGAACTAGCTATGGCCCGTGTGTGTAGGAAACACAGTTTTTTTTTTCTGAGCAAGCTCACTGTTCTGGCCCTATAGGAAACACTTTAGAGTATAAGAGGGCTCTTTTCTCAAAAGCAGAGTGTGTTTCTTGTAATGCGAGCTAGCGTTTGTTTCCCAGTCCTAAATGGTGTTGAATCTCATGCAGTTTCTGGTCCTACGAGCAAGAGTTGTTTTCTGGTAAGAAGAGTCACTATTGTGCTCCCATTGTCATACACAGGGCAAATAGCGCTAGCGTCTGTTCCCAGCATGTACAGTGTATTGGACTGAAGAGGATCTACTGTTCTTGTCAGGTTCCTAAGCAGAGTTGAACTAGATATGGCCGTGTGTGTAGGAAGCACAGTTCTTTTGTTCTGAGCAAGCTCACTGTTCTGGCCCTATAGGAAACACAGTAGAGTAGAAGAGTGCTCTTTTCTCTAAAGCAGAGTGTGTTTCTTGTAAGGCGAGCTTGCGTTTGTTTCCCAGTCCTAAATGGAGTTGAGTCACATGCAGTTTTTGGTCCTACGAGCAAGAGTTGTTTTCTGGTAAGAAGAGTCACTATTTCACTCCAATTGCCCTACACAGTGCAAATAGCACTCGCGTCTGTTCCCAGCAAGTACAGTGTATTGGACTGAATAGGAGCTACTGTTCTTGTCAGTTTCCAAAGCATAGTTGAACTAGATATGGTCCGTTTGTGTAGGAAGCACAGTTCTTTTGTTCTCAGCAAGCTCACTGTTCTGGCACTATATGAAACACAGTTGAGTAGAAGAGTGCTCTTTTCTCAAAAGCAGAGGGTGTTTCTTGTAAGGCGAGCTAGGGTTTGTGTCCCAGTCCTAAATGGAGTTGAATCACATGCAGTTTCTGGTCGTACGAGCAAGAGTTGTTTTATGGTAATTATAGTCACTATTGCGTTGCCATTGCCATACACAGGACAAATAGCACTGGCATCTGTTCCCAGCAAGTACAGTGTATTGCACTGAAGAGGATCTACTATTCTTGTCAATTTCCTAAGCAGAATTGAAGTAGATATGACCGTATGTGTAGGAAGACCAGTTCATTTGTTCTGCGCAAGCTCACTGTTTTGGTCTTAATGGAAACACAGTTGAGTAGAAGAGTGCTCTTTTCTGAAAAGCAGAGTGTGTTTCTTGTAAGGCGAACTCGCGTATGTTTCCCAGGCCTAAATGGAGTTGAGTCACATGCAGTTTTTTGTCCTACGAGCAAGAGTTGTTTTCTGGTAAGACGAGTCACTATTGTGCTCTAATTGCCATACACAGTGCAAATAGCACTCGCGTCTGTTCCCAGCAAGTACAGTGTATTGGACTGAAGAGGAGCTACTGTTCTTGTCAGGTTCCTAAGCAGAGTTGAACTAGATATGGTCCATGTGTGTAGGAAGCACAGTTCTTTTGTTCTGAGCAAGCTCACTCTTTGGACCCCATAGGAAACACAGTAGAGTAGAAGAGTGCTCTCTTCTCAAAAGCAGAGTGTGTTTCTTGTAAGGCGAGCTAGAATTTGTTTCCCAGTCTTAAATGGAGTTGAATCCCATGCAGTTTCTGGTCCTAGGAGCAAGAGTTGTTTTCTGGTAAGAAGAGTCACTATTGTGCTCCCATTGTCATACACAGGGCATATAGCACTCGCGTCTGTTCCTAGCAAGTACAGTGTTTTGGACTGAAGAGGATCTACTATTCTTGTCAGTTTCCTAAGCAGAATTGAACTAGATATGACCCTGTGTTTAGGAAGCACAGTTCTTTTGTTCTAAGCAAGCTCACTGTTTTGGCCCTATAGGAAACACAGTAGAGTAGAAGAGTGCTCTTTTCTCAAAAGCAGAGTGTGTTTCTTGTAAGGCGAGCTCACGTTTGTTTCCCAGTCCTAAATGGAGTTGAGTCACATGCAGTTTTTGCTCCTACGAGCAAGAGTTGTTTTCTGGTAAGAAAAGTCACTATTGCGCTCCCATTGCCATACACAGTGCAAATAGCACTTACGTGTGTTCCCAGCTAGTACAGGGTATCGTACTGAAGAGGAGCTACTGTATTTGTCAGTTTCCTAAGCAGAGTTTAACTAGATATGGCCCATGTGTGTAGGAAGCACAGTTTTTTTTTTCTGAGCAAGATCACTGTTCTGGCCATATAGGAAACAATTTAGAGTATAAGAGGGCTCTTTTCTCAAAAGCAGAGTGCGTTTCTTGTAATGCAAGCTAGCGTTTGTTTCCCAGTCCTAAATGGAGTTGAATCTCATGCAGTTTCTGGTCCTACGAGCAAGAGTTGTTTTCTGGTAAGAAGAGTCACTATTGTGCTCCCATTGACATACACAGTGCAAATAGCACTCGCGTCTGTTCCCCGCAAGTACAGTGTATCGGACTGAAGAGTAGCTACTGTTGTTGTCAGTTTCCTAAACAGAGTTGAACGAGATATGGCCCGTGTGTGTAGGAAGCTCAGTTCTTTTGTTCTGAGCAAGCTCACTGTTTTGACCACATAGGAAACACAGTAGAGTAGAAGAGTGCTCTTTTCTCAAAAGCAGGGTGTGTTTCCTGTAAGGCGAGCTAGTGTTTGTTTCCCAGTCCTAAATGGAGTTAAATCACATGCAGTTTCTGGTCCTACGAGCAAGAGTTGTTTTCTGGTAAGGAAAGTCACTATGGCGCTCCCATTTCCATACACAGTGCAAATAGCACTCGCGTGTGTTACCAGCTAGTACAGTGTACCGGACTGAAGAGGAGCAACTGTTTTTGTCAGTTTCCTAAGCAGAGTTGAACTAGCTATGGCCCGTGTGTGTAGGAAACACAGTTTTTTTTTTCTGAGCATGCTCACTGTTCTGGCCCTATAGGAAACACTTTAGAGTATAAGAGGGCTCTTTTCTCAAAAGCAGAGTGTGTTTCTTGTAATGCGAGCTAGCGTTTGTTTCCCAGTCCTAAATGGTGTTGAATCTCATGCAGTTTCTGGTCCTACGAGCAAGAGTTGTTTTCTGGTAAGAAGAGTCACTATTGTGCTCCCATTGCCATGCACAGAGCAAATAGCACTCGCGTCTGTTCCCAGCAAGTACAGTGTATCGGACTGAAGAGTAGCTACTGTTGTTGTCAGTTTCCTAAGCAGAGTTGAACGATATATGGCCCGTGTGTGTAGGAAGCTCAGTTCTTTTGTTCTGAGCAAGCTCACTGTTTTGACCACATAGGAAACACAGTAGAGTAGAAGAGTGCTCTTTTCTCAAAAGCAGAGTGTGTTTTTGGAAGGCGAGCTCGCGTTAGTTTTCCAGTCCTAAATGGAGTTGAATCACATGCAGTTTTTTGTCCTACGAGCAAGAGTTGTTTTCTGGTAAGAAGAGTCACTGTTGCGCTCCAAATGCCATATACAGTGCAAATAGCACTCGCGTCTGTTCCCAGCAAGTACAGTGTATCAGACTGAATAGGAGCTACTGTTCTTGTCAGTTTCCTAAGCAGACTTGAACTAGATATGGCCGTGTCTGTAGGAAGCACATTTTTTTTGTTCTGAGCAAGCTCACTGTTCGGAACACATAGGAAACACAGTAGAGTAGAAGAGTGCTCTTTTCTCAAAAGCAGAGTGTGTTTTTGAAAGGCGAGCTAGCGTTTGTTTCCCAGTCCTAAATGGAGTTGAGTCACATGCAGTTTTTGTACTACGAGCAAGAGTTGTTTTCTGGTAAGACTAGTCACTATTGTGTTCCAATTGCCATACACAGTGCAAATAGCACTCGCGTCTGTTCCCAGCAAGTACAGTGTATTGGACTGAATAGGAGCTACTGTTCTTGTCAGTTTCCTAAGAAGAGTTGAACGAGATATGGCCCGTGTGTGTAGGAAGCACAGTTCTTTTGTTCTGAGCAAGCTCACTGTTTGGACCACATAGGAAACACAGTAGAGTAGAAGAGTGCTCTTTTCTCTAAAGCAGAGTGTTTTTCTTGTAAGGTGAGCTAGCGTTTGTTTCCCAGTCCTAAATGGAGTTGAGTCACATGCAGTTTTTGGTCCTACGAGCAAGAGTTGTTTTCTGGTAAGAAGAGTCACTATTGCGCTCCAAATGCCATACACAGTGCAAATAGTACTCGCGTCTGTTACCTTCAAGTACAGTGAATTGGACTGATTAGGAGCTACTGTTCTTGTCAGTGTCCTCAGCAGAGTTGAACTAGATATGGCCGTGTGTGTAGGAAGCACAATTCTTTTGTTCTGAGCAAGCTCACTGTTCTGGCCCTATAGGAAACACAGTAGAGTAGAAGAGTGCTCTTTTCTCAAAAGCAGATTGTGTTTCTTGTAAGGCGAGCTAGCGTTTGTTTCCCAGTCCTAAATGGAGTTGAATCACATGCAGTTTCTGGTCCTACGACCAAGAGTTGTTTTCTGTTAAGGAAAGTCACTATTGCGCTCCCATTGCCATACACAGTGCAAATAGCACTCACGTCTGTTCCCAGCAAGTACAGTGTATCGGACTGATGAGGAGCTACTGTTCTTGTCAGTTTCCTAAGCAGAGTTGAACGAGATATGTCCCGCGTGTGTAGGAATCACAGTTCTTTTGTTCTGAGCAAGCTCACTGTTTGGACCCCATAGGAAACACAGTAGAGTAGAAGAGTGCTCTTTTCTCAAAAGCAGAGTGTGTTTCTTGTAGGGCGAGCTAGCGTTTGTTTCCCAGTCCTAAATGGAGTTGAATCACATGCAGTTTCTGGTATACGAGCAAGAGTTGTTTTCTGGTAAGAAGAGTCACTATTGCGCTGCCATTGCCATACACAGGACAAATAGCACTGGCGTCTGTTCCCAGCAAGTACAGTGTATTGGAGTGAAGAGGATCTACTCTTCTTGTCAGGTTCCTAAGCAGACTTGAACTAGATATGGCCGTGTGTGTAGGGAGCACAGTTTTTTTTGTTCTGAGCAAGCTCACTTTTCGGAACACATTGGAAACACAGTAGAGTAGAAGAGTGCTCTTTTCTCAAAAGCAGAGTGTGTTTCTTAAAAGTCGAGCTGGCGTTTGTTTCCCAGTCCTAAATGGAGTTGAGTCACATGCAGTTTTTTGTCCTACGAGCAAGAGTTGTTTTCTGGTAAGACAAGTCATTATTGGGATCCAATTGCCATACACAGTGCAAATAGCACTCGTGTCTGTTCCCCGCAAGTACATTGTATTGGACTGAATAGGAGCTACTGTTCTTGTCAGTTTACTAAGCAGAGTTGAACTAGATATGATCCGTGTGTGTAGGAAGCATAGTTCTTTGGTTCTGAGCAAGCTCACTGTTTGGACCCCATAAGAAACACAGTAGAGTAGAAGAGTGCTCTTTTCTCTAAAGCAGAGTGTGTTTCATGTAAGGCGAGCTAGCATTTGTTTCTCAGTCCTAAATGGAATTGAATCACATGCAGTTTCTGGTCCTACGAGCAAGAGTTGTTTTCTGGTAAGGAAAGTCACTATTGCGCTCCCATTGCCATACACAGTGCAAATAGCACTGGCGTCTGTTCCCAGCAAGTACAGTGTATCGGGCTGAAGAGGAGCTACTGTTCTTGTCAGTTTCCTAAGCAGAGTTGAACTATATATGGCCCGTGTGTGTAGGAAGCACAGTTCTTTTGTTCTGAGCAAGCTCACTGTTCGTACCCCATAGGAAACACAGTAGAGTAGAAGAGTGCTCTTTTCTCAAAAGCAGAGTGTGTTTCTTGTAAGGCGAGCTATCGTTTGTTTCCCAGTCCTAAATGGAGTTGAATCACATGCAGTTTCTGGTCCTACGAGCAAGAGTTGTTTTCTGGTAAGAAGAGTCACTATTGTGCTCCAATTGCCATATACAGGACAAAGAGCACTGGCGTCTGTTCCGAGCAAGTGCAGTGTATTGGACTGAAGAGTATCTACTGTTCTTTCAGGTTCCTAAGCAGAATTGAACTAGATATGGCCGTGTGTGTAGGAAGCACAGTTCTTTTGTTCTGAGCAAGCTCACTGTTCGGACCCCATAGGAAACACAGCAGAGTAGAAGAGTGCTTTTTTCTCAAAAGCACAGTGTGTTTCTTTTAAGGCAAGCTAGCGTATGTTTCCCATTCCTAAATGGAGTGGAATCACATGCAGTTTGTGTTCCTACGAGCAAGAGTTGTTTTCTGGTAAGGAAAGTCACTATTGCGCTCCCATTGCCATACACAGTGCAAATAGCCCTCCCATCTGTTCCCAGCAAGTGCAGTGTATTGGAAAGAAGAGGAGCTACTGTTCTTCTCAGTTTCCTAAGCAGAGTTGAACTACATATGGCCCGTGTGTGCAGGAAGCACAGTTCTTTTTTTCTGAGCAAGCTCACTGTTCTGGCCCTATAGGAAACACAGTAGAGTAGAAGAGTGCTCTTTTCTCAAAAGCAGAGTGTGTTTCTTGTAAAGCGAGCTAGAGTTTGTTTCCCAGTCCTAAAATGGAGTTGAATCACATGCAGTTTCTGGTCCACGAGCAAGAGTTGTTTTCTGGTAAGACGAGTCACTATTGCGCTGCCATTGCCATACACAGGACAAATAGCATTGGCGTTTGTTCCTAGCAAGTACACTGTATTGGACTGAAGAGGATCTACTGTTCTTGTCAGGGTCCTAAGCAGACTTCAACTAGATATGGCCGTGTATGTAGGAAGCACAGTTTTTTTGTTCTGAGCAAGCTCACTTTACGGAACACATAGGAAACACAGTAGAGCAGAAGAGTGCTCTTTTCTCAAAAGCAGAGTGTGTTTCTTGGACGTCGAGCTAGCATTTGTTTCCCAGTCCTAAATGGAGTTAAGTCACATGCAGTTTTTTGTCCTACGAGCAAGAGTTGTTTTCTGGTAATACAAGTCACTATTGGGCTCCAATTGCCATGCACAGTGCAAATAGCACTCGCGTCTGTTCCCTGCAAGTACAGTGTATTGGACTGAAGAGGATCTACTGTTCTTGTCAGTTTCCTAAGCAGAGGTGAACTAGATATGGCCCGTGTGTGTAGGAAGCACAGTTCTTTTGTTCTGAGCAAGCTAACTGTTCAGACACCATAGGAAGCACAGTAGAGTAGAAGAGTGCTCTTTTCTCAAAAGCAGAGTTTGTTTCATGTAAGGCGAGCTAGCATTTGTTTCCCAGTCCTAAATGGAGTTGAATCACATACAGTTTCTGGTCCTACGAGCAAGAGTTGTTTTCTGGTAAGTAAAGTCACTATTGCGCTCCCATTGCCATACACAGTGCAAATAGCACTCGCGTCTGTTCCCAGCAAGTACTTTGTATGGGACTGAAGAGGAGCTACTGTTCTTGTCAGTTTCGTAAGCAGAGTGGAACTAGTTATGGCCCATGTGTAGGAAGCACAGCTCTTTTGTTCTGAGCAAGCTCACTGTTCTGGCCCTATAGGAAACACAGTAGAGTAGAAGAGTGCTCTTTTCTCTAAAGCAGAGTGTGTTTCTTGTAAGGCGAGCTAGCGTTTGTTTCGCAGTCCTAAACCGAGTTGAATCACATGCAGTTTCTAGTCCTACGAGCAAGAGTTGTTTTATGTTAAGAAGAGTCACTTTTGCGCTGCCCTTGCCATACACAGGACAAATAGCACTGGCGTGTGTTCCCAGCAAGTACAGTGTATTGGACTGAAGAGGATCTACAGTTCTTGTAAGGTTCCTAAGCTAAATTGAACTACATATGGCCTTGTGTGTAGGAAGCACAGTTCTTTTGTTCTGAGCAAGTTCAGTGTTCGGACGCCATAGGAAACACAGTAGAGTAGAAGAGTGCTCTTTTCTCAAAAGCTGAGTGTGTTTCTTGTAAGGCGAGCTAGCATTTTTTTCCCAGTCCTATATGGAGTTGAGTCACATGCAGTTTTTTGTCCTTCGAGCAAGAGTTGTTTTCTGGTAAGACGAGTCACTATTGTGCTCTAATTGCCATACACAGTGCAAATAGCACTCGCGTCTCTTCCCTGCAAGTACAGTGTAATGGACTTAAAAGGAGCTACTGTTCTTGTCAGTTTCCTAAGCAGAGTTGAACTAGATATGGCCCTTGTGTGTAGGAAGCACAGTTCTTTTGTTCTGAGCAAGCTCACTGTTCGGACCCCATAGGAAACACAGTAGAGTAGAAGAGTGCTCTTTTCTCTAGAGCAGAGTGTGTTTCTTGTAAGGCGAGCTACCGTTTGTTTCCCAGTCCTAAATGGAGTGGAATCACATGCAGTATCTGGTCCTACGAGCAAGAGTTGTTTTCTGGTAAAGAAAGTCACTATTGCGCTCCCATTGCCATACACAGTGCAAATAGCACTCGCGTCTGTTCCCAGCAAGTACAGTGTATTGGACTGAAGAGGAGCTACTGTTCTTCTCAGTTTCCTAAGCAGAGTTGAACTAGATATGGCCCGTGTGTGTAGGAAGCACAGTTCTTTTTTTCTGAGCAAGCTCACTCTTCTGGCCCTATAGGAAACACAGTAGAGTAGAAGAGTGCTCTTTTCTCAAAAGCAGAGTGTGTTTCTTGTAAAGCGAGCTAGAGTTTGTTTCCCAGGCCTAAATGGAGTTGAATCACATGCAGTTTCGGGTACTACGAGCAAGAGTTGTTTTCTGGTAAGAAGAGTCACTATTGCACTGCCATTGCCATACACAGGACAAAGAGCACTGGCGTCTGTTCCCAGCAAGTACAGTGTATTGGACTGAAGAGGAGCTACTGTTCTTGTCAGGTTCCTAAGCAGTCTTGAACTAGATATGGCCGTGTGTGTAGGAAGCACAGTTTTTTTGTTCTCAGCAAGCTCACTGTTCGGAACATATAGGAAACACAGTAGAGTAGAAGAGTGCTCTTTTCTCAAAAGCAGAGTGTTTTTTTCATGTAAGGCGAGCTAGCATTTGTTTCCCAGTCCTAAATGGAGTTGAATCACATGCAATATCTGGTCCATGAGCAAGAGTTGTTTTCTTGTAAGAAGAGTCACTATTGCGCTGCCATTGCCATAAACAGGACAAATAGCACTGGCGTCTGTTCCCAGCAAGTACAGTGTATTGGACTGAAGAGGATCTACTGTTCTTGTCAGGTTCCTAAGCAGACTTGAACTAGATATCGCCGTGTGTGTAGGAAGCACAGTTTTTTTGTTCTGAGCAAGCCCACTTTTCGGAACACATAGGAAACACAGTAGAGTAGAAGAGTGCTCTTTTCTCAAAAGCAGAGTATGTTTCTTAAAAGTCGAGATAGCGTTTGTTTCACAATCCTAAATGGAGTTGAGTCACATGCAGTTTTTTGTCCTACGAGCAAGAGTTGTTTTCTGGTAAGACAAGTCAATATTGGGCTCCAATTGCCATACACAGTGCAAATAGCACTCGCTTCTGTTCCCCGCAAGTACATTGTATTGGACTGAATAGGAGCTACTGTTCTTGTCAGTTTCCTAAGCAGAGTTGAACTAGATATGGCCCGTGTGTGTAGGAAGCACAGTTCTTTTGTTCTGAGCAAGCTCACTGTTCGTACCCCATAGGAAACACAGTAGAGTAGAAGAGTGCTCTTTTCTCAAAAGCAGAGTGTGTTTCATGGAAGGCAAGCTAGCATTTGTTTCTCAGTCCTAAATGGAGTTGAATCATATGCAGTTTCTGGTCCTATGAGCAAGAGTTGTTTTCTGGTAAAGAAAGTCACTATTGTGCTCCCATTGCCATCCACAGTGCAAATAGCACTGGCGTCTGTTCCCAGCAAGTACAGTGTATCGGACTGAAGAGGAGCTACTGTTCTTGTCAGGTTCCTAAGCAGAGTTGAACTATATATGGCCCGTGTGTGTAGGAAGCACAGTTTTTTTTCTGAGCAAGCTCACTGTTCTGGCCCTATAGGAAACACAGTAGAGTAGAAGAGTGCTCTTTCCTCTAAAGCAGAGTGTGTTACTTGTAAGGCAAGCTAGCGTTTGTTTCGCAGTCCTAAATGGAGTTGAATCCCATGCAGGTTCTGGTACTACGAGCAAGAGTTGTTTTCTGGTAAAAAGAGTCACTATTGCGCTGCCATTGCCATACACAGGACAAATAGCACTGGCGTCTGTTCGCAGCAAGTACAGTATATTGGGCTGAAGACGATCTATTGTACTTGTCAGGTTCCTAAGCAGACTTGAACTAAATATGGCCGTGTGTGTAGGAAGCACAGTTTTTTTGTTCTCAGCAAGCTCACTGTTCGGAACACATAGGAAACACAGTAGAGTAGAAGAGTGCTCTTTTCTCAAAAGCAGAGTGTGTTTAATGTAAGGCGAGCTAGCGTTTGTTTCCCAGTCCTAAATGGAGTTGAATCACATGCAGTATCTGGTCCAACGAGCAAGAGTTGTTTTCTGGTAAGGAAAGTCACTATTGCGCTCCCATTGCCATACACAGTGCAAATAGCACTCGCCTCTGTTCCCAGGCAAGTACAGCGTATCGGACTGAAGAGGAGCTACTTTTCTTGTCAGTTTCCTAAGCAGAGTTGAAGTAGATATGGCCCGTGTGTAGGAAGCACAGTTCTGATGTTCTGAGCAAGCTCACTGTTCTGGCCCTATAGGAAACACAGTAGAGTAGAAGAGTGCTCTTTTCTCTAAATCAGAGTGTGTTTCTTGTAAGGCGAGCTAGTGTTTGTTTCCTAGTCCTAAATGGAGTTGAATCACATGCAGTTTCAGGTCCTACGAACAAGAGTTCTTTTCTGGTAAGGAAAGTCACTATTGCGCTCCCATTGCCATACACAGTGAAAGTAGCACTCGCGTCTGTTCCCAGCAAGTACAGTGTATTGGACTGAAGAGGAGCTACTGTTCTTTTCAGTTTCCTAAGCAGAGTTGAACTAGTTATGGCCCGTGTGTAGGAAGTACAGTTCTTTTGTTCTGAGCAAGCTCACTGTTCTGGCCCTATAGGAAACACAGTAGAGTAGAAGAGTGCTCTTTTCTCTAAAGCAGAGTGTGTTTCTTGTAAGGCCAGCTAGCGTTTGTTTCCCAGTCTTAAATGGAGTTGAATCACATGCAGTTTCTAGTCCTAAGAGCAAGAGTTGTTTTATGGTAAGAAGAGTCACTATTGCGCTGCCATTGCCATACACAGGACAAATAGCACTGGCGTCTGTTCCTAGCAAGTATAGTGTATTGGACTGAAGAGGATCTACTGTTCTTGTCAGGTTCCTAAGCAGACTTGAACTAGATATGGCCGTGTGTGTAGGAAGCACAGTTCTTTTGCTCTGAGCAAGCTCACTGTTCGGACACCATAGGAAACACAGTAGAGTAGAAGAGTGCTCTTTTCTCTAAAGCAGAGTGTGTTTCTTGTAAGGCGAGCTAGCATTTGTTTCCCAGTCCTAAATGGAGTGGAATCACATGCACTTTCTGGTCCTACGAGCAAGAGTTGTTTTCTGGTAAGGAAATCACAATTGCGCTCCCATTGCCATACACAATGCAAATAGCCCTCCCGTCTGTTCCCAACAAGTACATTGTATTGGACCAAAGAGGAGCTACTGTTCTTCTCAGTTTCCTATGCAGAGTTGAACTAGATATGGCCCGTGTGTGTAGGAAGTACAGTTCTTTTTTTCTGAGCAACCTCACTCTTCTGGCCCCAGAGGAAACACAGTAGAGTAGAAGAGTACTCTTTTCTCTAAAGCAGAGTGTGTTTCTTGTAAGGCGAGCTAGCGTTTGTTTCCCAGTCCTAAATGGAGTTGAGTCACTGGCAGTTTTTGTCCTACGAGCAAGAGTTGCTTTCTGGTAAGACGAGTCACTATTGTGCTAAAATTGCCATACACAGTGCAAATAGCACTCGCGTCTGTTCCCCGCAAGTAAAGTGTACTGGACTGAAGAGGAGCTACTGTTCTTGTCAGTTTCATAAGCAGAGTTGAACTAGATATGGCCCGTGTATGTAGGAAGCACAGTTCTTTTGTTCTGAGCAAGCTCACTGTTCGGACCCCATAGGAAACACAATAGAGTAGAAGAGTGCTCTTTTCTCAAAAGCAGAGTGTGTTTCATGTAAGGCGAGCTAGCATTTGTTTCCCAGTCCTAAATGGAGTTGAATCACATGCAGTTTCTGGTCTTATGTGCAAGAGATGTTTTCTGGTAAGGAAAGTCACTATTGAGCTCCCATTGACATACACAGTGCAAATAGCACTCGCGTCTGTTCCCAGCAAGTACAGTGTATCGGACTGAACAGGTGCTACTGTTCTTGTCAGTTTCCTAAGCAGAGTTGAACGAGATATGGCCCTGTGTGTAGGACGCACAGTCATTTTGTTCTGAGCCAGCTCACTGTTCTGGCCCTATAGGAAACACAGTAGAGTAGAAGAGTGCTCTTTTCTCTAAAGCAGAGTGTGTTTCATGTAAGGCGAGCTAGCATTTGTTTCCCAGTCCTAAATGGAGTTGAATCTCATGCAGTTTCTGGCCTTACGAGCAAGAGTTGTTTTCTGGTAAGGAAAGTCACTATTGCGCTCCCATTGACATACACAGTGCAAATAGCACTCGCGTCTGTTCCCAGCAAGTACAGTGTATCAGACTGAAGAGGAGCTACTGTTCTTGTCAGTTTCCTAAGCAGAGTTGAACTAGATATGGCCCGTGTGTAGGAAGCACAGTTCTTTTGTTCTGAGCAAGCTCACTGTTCTGGCCCTATAGGAAACACAGTAGAGTAGAAGAGTGCTCTTTTCTCAAAAGCAGAGTGTGTTTCTTGTAAGGTGAGCTAGCTTTTGTTTCCCAGTCCTAAATGGAGTTGAATCACATGCAGTGTCTGGTCCTACAAGCAAGAGTTGTTTTCTGGTAAGAAGAGTCACTATTGCGCTGCCATTGACATACAGAGGACATTTAGCACTGGCGTCTGTTCCCAGCAAGTACAGTGTATTGGACTGAAGAGGATCTACTGTTCTTGTCAGGTTCCTAAGCAGACTTGAAGTATATATGGCCGTGTGTGTAGGAAGCACAGTTTTTTTGTTCTGAACAAGCTCATTGTTCGGAACATATAGGAAACACAGTAGAGTAGAAGAGTGCTCTTTTCTCAAAAGCAGAGTGTGTTTTTTGGAAGTCGAGCTAGCGTTTGTTTCCCAGTCCTAAATGGAGTTGAGTCACATGCAGTTTTTTGTCCAATGAGCAAGAGTTATTTTCTGGTAAGACAAGTCACTATTGTGCTCCAATGCCATACACAGTGCAAATAGCACTCGTGTCTGTTCCCCGCAAATACAGTGTATTGGACTGAAGAGGAGCTACTGTTCTTGTTTGTTTCCTAAGCATAGTTGAATTAGATATGGCCCGTGTGTGCAGAAAGCACAGTTCTTTTGTTCTGAGCATGCTCACTGTTTGGACCCCATAGGAAACACAGTAGAGTAGAAGAGTGCTCTTTTCTCAAAAGCAGAGTGTGTTTCTTGTAAGGCGAGCTAGCATTTCTTTCCCAGTCCTAAATGGAGTTGAATCACATGCAGTTTCTGGTCCTACGAGCAAGAGTTGTTTTCTGGTAAGGAAAGTCACTATTGCGCTCCCATTGCCATACACAGTGCAAATAGCACTCGCGTCTGTTCCCAGCAAGTACAGTGTATCGGACTGAAGAGGAGCTACTGTTCTTGTCAGTTTCCTAAGCAGAGTTGTACTAGTTATGGCCCGTGTGTAGGAAGCACAGTTCTTTTGTTCTGAGCAAGCTCACTGTTCTGGCCCTATAGGAAACACAGTAGAGTAGAAGAGTGCTCTTTTCTCAAAAGCAGAGTGTGTTTCTTGTAAGGCGAGCTACCATTTGTTTCCCAGTCCTAAATGGAGTGGAATCACATGCAGTTTCTGGTCCTACGAGCAAGATTTGTTTTCTGGTATGGAAAGTCACTATTGTGCTCCAATTGCCTTACACAGTGCAAATAGCACTCGCATATGTTCCCAGCAAGTAGAGTGTATCGGACTGAAGAGGAGCTAGTGTTCTTGTCAGTTTCCTAAGCAGACTTGAACTAGATATGGCCTTGTGTGTAGGAAGCACAGTCCTTTTGTTCTGAGCAAGCTCACTGTTCTGGCCCTATAGGAAACACAGTAGAGTAGAAGAGTGCTCTTTTCTCTAAAGCAGAGTGTGTTTCATGTAAGGCGAGCTAGCATTTGTTTCCCAGTCCTAAATGGAGTTGAATCTCATGCAGTTTCTGGTCTTACGAGCAAGAATTGTTTTCTGGTAAGGAAAGTCACTATCGTGCTCCCATTGCCATACACAGTGCAAATAGCACTCGCGTCTGTTCCCAGCAAGTACAGTGTATCGGACTGAAGAGGAGCTACTGTTCTTGTCAGTTTCCTAAGCAGAGTTGAACTAGATATGGCCCGTGTGTAGGAAGCACATTTCTTTTTTTCTGAGCAAGCTCACTGTTCTGGCCCTATAGGAAACACAGTAGAGTAGAAGAGTGCTCTTTTCTCTAAAGCAGAGTGTGTTTCTTGTAAGGTGAGCTAGCTTTTGTTTCCCAGTCCTAAATGGAGTTGAATCACATGCAGTTTCTGGTCCTACAAGCAAGAGTTGTTTTCTGGTAAGAAGAGTCACTATTGCGCTGCCGTTGACATACACAGGACAAATAGCACTGGGGTCTGTTTCCAGCAAGTACAGTTTATTGGACTGAAGAGGATCTACTGTTCTTGTCAGGTTCCTAAGCAGACTTGAACTAGATATGGCCGTGTGTGTAGGAAGCACAGTTTTTTGGTTCTGAGCAAGCTCATTGTTCTGGCCCTATAGGAAACACAGTAGAGTAGAAGAGTGCTCTTTTCTCAGAAGCAGAGTGTGTTTCTTGGAAGTTGAGCTAGCGTTTGTTTCCCAGTCCTAAATGGAGTTGAGTCACATGCAGTTTTTTGTCCAACGAGCAAGAGTTATTTTCTGGTAAGACAAGTCACTATTGTGCTCCAATGCCATACACAGTGCAAATAGCACTCGCGTCTGTTCCCCGCAAATACAGTGTATTGGACTGAAGAGGAGCTACTGTTCTTGTTTGTTTCCTAAGCAGAGTTGAATTAGATATGGCCCGTGTGTGTAGAAAGCACAGTTCTTTTGTTCTGAGCATGCTCACTGTTTGGACCACTTAGGAAACACAGTAGAGTAGAAGAGTGCTCTTTTCTCAAAAGCAGAGTGTGTTTCTTGTAAGGCGAGCTAGCATTTCTTTCCCAGTCCTAAATGGAGTTGAATCACATGCAGTTTCTGGTCCTACGAGCAAGAGTTGTTTTCTGGTAAGGAAAGTCACTATTGCGCCTCCATTGCCATACACAGTGAAAATAGCACTCGCGTCTGTTCCCCGCAAATACAATGTATTGGACTGAAGAGGAGCTACTGTTCTTTTCAGTTTCCTAAGCAGAGTTGAACTAGATATGGCCCGTGTGTAGGAAGCACAGTTCTTTTGTTCTGAGTAAGCTCACTGTTCTGGCCCTATAGGAAACACAGTAGAGTAGAAGAGTGCTCTTTTCTCAAAAGCAGAGTGTGTTTCTTGTAAGGTGAGCTAGCTTTTGTTTCCCAGCCTAAATGGAGTTGAATCACATGCAGTTTCTGGTCCTACAAGCAAGAGTTGTTTTCTGGTAAGAAGAGTCACTATTGTGCTGCCATTGACATACACAGGACAAATAGCACTGGCGTCTGTTCCCAGCAAGTACAGTGTATTGGACTGAAGAGGATCTACTGTTCTTGTCAGGTTCCTAAGCAGAATTGAACTAGATATGGCCGTGTGTAGGAAGCACAGTTCTTTTGTTCTGAGCAAGCTCACTGTTCAGACCCCATAGGAAACACAGTAGAGTAGAAGAGTGCTCTTTTCTCAAAAGCAGAGTGTGTTTCTTGTAAGGCGAGCTAGCATTTGTTTCCCAGTCCTAAATGGAGTTGAATCACATGCAGTTTCTGGTCCTACGAGCAAGAGTTGTTTTCTGGTAAGGTAAGTCACTATTGCACTTCCATTGCCATACACAGTGCAAATAGCACTCGCGTCTTTTCCCAGCAAGTACAGTGTATCGGACTGAAGAGGAGCTACTGTTCTTGTCAGTTTCCTAAGCAGAGTTGAACTAGTTATGGCCCGTGTGTAGGAAGCACAGTTCTTTTGTTCTGAGCAAGCTCACTGTTCTGGCCCTATAGGAAACACAATAGAGTAGAAGAGTGCTCTTTTCCCTAAAGCAGAGTGTGTTTCTTGTAAGTCGAGCTAGCGTTTGATTCCCATTCCTAAATGGAGTTGAATCACATGCAGTTTCTAGTCCGACAAGCAAGGGTTGTTTTATGGTAAGAAGTGTCACTGTTGCGCTGCCATTGCCATACACAGGACAAATAGCACTGGCGTCTGTTCCCAGCAAGTACAGTGTATTGTACAGAAGAGGATCTACTGTTCTTGTCAGGTTCCTAAGCAGAATTGAACTATATATGACTGTGTGTGTAAGAAGCACAGTTCTAATGTTCTGAGCAAGTTCACTCTTCTGGCTCTATAGGAAACACAGTAGAGTAGAAGAGTGCTCTTTTCTCAAAAGCAGAGTGTGTTTCTTGGAAGTCGAGCTAGTGTTTGTTTCCTAGTCCTAAATGGAGTTGAGTCACATGCAGTTTTTTGTCCTACGAGCAAGAGTTGTTTTCTGGTAGTCAAGTCACTATTGTGCTCCAATTTTCATACACAGTGCAAATAGCACTCGCGTCTGTTCCCTGCAAGTACAGTATATTGGAAGGAAGAGGAGCTATTGTTCTTGTCAGTTTCCTAAGCAGAGTTGAACTAGATATGGCCGTATGTGTAGGAAGCACAGTTCTTTTGTTCTGAGCAAGCTCGCTTTTCGGACCCCATAGGAAACACAGTAGAGTAGCAGAGTGCTCTTTTCTCTAAAGCAGAGTGTGTTTCTTGTAAGGTGAGCTAGCTTTTGTTTCCCAGTCCTAAATGGAGTTGAATCACATGCAGTTTCTGGTCCTACAAGCAAGAGTTGTTTTCTGGTAAGAAGAGTCACTATTGCACTGCCATTGCCATACACAGGACAAATAGCACTGGCGTACTTTCCCAGCAAGTACAGTGTATTGGACTGAAGAGGATCTACTGTTCTTGTCAGGTTCCTAAGCAGAAGTGAACTAGATATGGCCGTGTGTGTAGGAAGCACAGTTCTTTTGTTCTGAGCAAGCTCACTGTTCGGACCCCATAGGAAACACAGTAGAGTAGAAGAGTGCTCTTTTCTCAAAAGCAGAGTGTGTTTCTTGTAAGTCGAGCTAGCGTTTGTTTCCCAGTCCTAAATGGAGTTGAGTCACATGCAGTTTTTTGTCCTACGAGCAAGAGTTGTTTTCTGGTAAGACGCGTCACTATTGTGCTCCAATGCCATACACAGTGCAAATAGCACTCGCGTCTGTTCCCCGCAAGTACAGTGTATCGGACTGAAGAGGAGCTACTGTTCTTGTTTGTTTCCTAAGCAGAGTTGAACTAGATATGGCCCGTGTGTGTAGAAAGCACAGTTCTTTTGTTCTGAGCAAGCTCAGTGTTCGGACCCCATAGGAAAAACAGTAGAGTAGAAGAGTGCTCTTTTCTCAAAAGCAGAGTTTGTTTCTTGTAAGGCGAGCTAGCATTTGTTTCCCAGTCCTAAATGGAGTTGAATCACATGCAGTTTCTGGTCCTACGAGCAAGAGTTGTTTTCTGGTAAGGAAAGTCACTATTGCGCTCCCATTGCCATACACAGTGCAAATAGCACTCGCGTCTGTTCCCAGCAAGTACAGTGTATCGGACTGAAGAGGAGCTACTGTTCTTGTCAGTTTCCTAAGCAGAGTTGAACTAGTTATGGCCCGTGTGTAGGAAGCACAGTTCTTTTGTTCTGAGAAAGCTCACTGTTCTGGCCCTATAGGAAACACAATAGCGTAGAAGAGTGCTCTTTTCCCTAAAGCAGAGTGTGTTTCTTGTAAGGCTAGCTAGCGTTTGTTTCCCAGTACTAAATGGAGTTGAATCACATGCAGTTTCTAGTCCTACGAGCAAGAGTTGTTTTATGGTAAGAAGAGTCACTATTGCACTGCCATTGCCATACACAGGACAAATAGCACTGGCGTCTGTTCCCAGCAAGTACAGTGTGTTGTACAGAAGAGGATCTACTGTTCTTGTCAGGTTCCTAAGCAGAATTGAACTAGATATGGCCGTGTGTGTAGGAAGCACAGTTCTAATATTCTGAGCAAGTTCAATCTTCTGGCTCTATAGGAAACACAGTAGAGTAGAAGAGTGCTCTTTTCTCAAAAGCAGAGTGTGTTTCTTGCATGCAGAGCTAGCGTTTGTTTCCTAGTCCTAAATGGAGTTGAGTCACATGCAGTTTTTTGTCCTACGAGCAAGAGTTGTTTTCTGGTAAGACAAGTCACTATTGTGCTCCAATTGCCATACACAGTGCAAAGAGCACTCGCGTCTGTTCCCTGCAAGTACAGTGTATTGGAAGGAAGAGGAGCTATTGTTCTTGTTAGTTTCCTAAGCAGAGTTGAACTAGATATGGCCCATGTGTGTAAAAAGCACAGTTCTTTTGTTCTGAGCAAGCTCACTGTTCGGACCCATTAGGAAACACAGTAGAGTAGAAGAGTGCTCTTTTCTCAAAAGCAGAGTGTGTTTCATGTAAGGCGAGCTAGCATTTGTTTCCCAGTCCTGAATGGAGTTGTTTCACATGCAGTTTCTGGTCTTACGAGCAAGAGTTGTTTTCTGGTAAGGAAAGTCACTATTGCGCTCCCATTGCCATACACAGTGCAAATAGCACTCGCGTCTGTTCCCAGCAAGTACAGTGTATCGGACTGAAGAGGTGCTACTGTTCTTGTCAGTTTCCTAAGCAGAGTTGAACGAGATATGGCCCTGTGTGTAGGACGCACAGTCATTTTGTTCTGAGCAAGCTCACTGTTCTGGCCCTATAGGAAACACAGTAGAGTAGAAGAGTGCTCTTTTCTCAAAAGCAGAGTGTGTTTCTTGTAAGGTGAGCTAGCTTTTGTTTCCCAGCCTAAATGGAGTTGAATCACATGCAGTTTCTGGTCCTACAAGCAAGAGTTGTTTTCTGGTAAGAAGAGTCACTATTGTGCTGCCATTGACATACAGAGGACATTTAGCACTGCCGTCTGTTCCCAGCAAGTACAGTGTATTGGACTGAAGAGGATCTACTGTTCTTGTCAGGTTCCTAAGCAGACTTGAAGTAGATATGGCCGTGTGTGTAGGAAGTACAGTTTTTTTGTTCTGAACAAGCTCATTGTTCGGAACACATAGGAAACACAGTAGAGTAGAAGAGTGCTCTTTTCTCAAAAGCAGAGTGTGTTTTTTGGAAGTCGAGCTAGCGTTTGTTTCCCAGTCCTAAATGGAGTTGAGTCACATGCAGTTTTTTGTCCAATGAGCAAGAGTTATTTTCTGGTAAGACAAGTCACTATTGTGCTCCAATGCCATACACAGTGCAAATAGCACTCGTGTCTGTTCCCCGCAAATACAGTGTATTGGACTGAAGAGGAGCTACTGTTCTTGTTTGTTTCCTAAGCAGAGTTGAATTAGATATGGCCCGTGTGTGTAGAAAGCACAGTTCTTTTGTTCTGAGCATGCTCACTGTTCGGACCCCATAGGAAACACAGTAGAGTAGAAGAGTGCTCTTTTCTCAAAAGCAGAGTGTGTTTCTTGTAAGGCGAGCTAGCATTTCTTTCCCAGTCCTAAATGGAGTTGAATCACATGCAGTTTCTGGTCCTACGAGCAAGAGTTGTTTTCTGGTAAGGAAAGTCACTATTGCGCTCCCATTGCCATACACAGTGCAAATAGCACTCGCATCTGTTCCCAGCAAGTACAGTGTATCGGACTGAAGAGGAGCTACTGTTCTTGTCAGTTTCCTAAGCAGAGTTGAACTAGATATGGTCCGTTTGTGTAGGAAGCACAGTTTTCTGTTCTGAGCAAGCTCACTGTTTGGACCCCGTAGGAAACACAATAGAGTAGAAGAGTGCTTATTTCTCAAAAGCAGACTGTGTTTCTTGTAAGGCTAGCTAGCATTTGTTTCCCAGTCCTAAATGGAGTTGAATCTCATGCAGTTTTGGGTCCTACGAGCAAGAGTTGTTTTCTGGTAAGAAGAGTCACTATTGCACTGCCATTGCCATACAAAAGACAATTAGCACTGGCGTCTGGTCCCAGCAAGTACAGTGTATTGGACTGAAGAGGATCTACTGTTCTTGTCAGGTTTATAAGCAGAATTGAACTAGATATGGCCGTGTGTGTAGGAAGCACAGTTTTTTTGTTCTGAGCAAGCTCACTGTTCGGACACCATAGGAAACACAGTAGAGTAGAGGAGTGCTCTTTTCTCTAAAGCAGAGTGTGTTTCTTGTAAGGCGAACTAGCATTTGTTTCCCAGTCCTAAATGGAGTTGAATCACATGCAGTTTCTGGTCCTACGAGCAAGAGTTGTTTTATGGTAAGAATAGTCACTATTGCACTGCCATTGCCATACACAGGACAAATAGCACTGGCGTCTGTTCCCACCAAGTACAGTATATTGGACTGAAGAGGATCTACTGTTCTTGTCAGGTTCCTAATCAGAATTGAACTAGATATGGCCGTGTGTGTAGAAAGCACAGTTCTTTTGTTCTGATCAAGGTCACTGTTCTGGCCCTACAGGAAACACAGTAGAGTAGAAGAGTGCTCTTTTCTCAAAAGCAGAGGGTGTTTCTTGGAAGGCGAGCTAGCATTTGTTTCCCAGTCCAAAATGGAGTTGAATCCCATGCAGTTTCTTGTCCTACGAGCAAGAGTTGTGTTCTGGTAAGAAGAGTCACTATTGTGCTGCCATTGCCATACACAGGATAAATAGCACTGTTGGCTGTTCCCAGCAAGTACACTGTATTGGACTGAAGAGGATCTACTCTTCATGTCAAGTTCCTAAGCAGAATTGAACTACATATGGCCGTGTGTGTAGGAAGCACAGTTCTTTTGTTCTGATCAAGCTCACTGTTCTGGCCCTACAGGAAACACAGTAGAGTAGAAGAGTGCTCTTTTCTCAAAAGCAGAGGGTGTTTCTTGGAAGGCGAGCTAGCATTTGTTTCCCAGTCCAAAATGGAGTTGAATCCCATGCAGTTTCTTGTCCTACGAGCAAGAGTTGTGTTCTGGTAAGAAGAGTCACTATTGTGCTGCCATTGCCATACACAGGATAAATAGCACTGTTTTCTGTTCCGAGCAAGTACACTGTATTGGACTGAAGAGGATCTACTCTTCATGTCAAGTTCCTAAGCAGAATTGAACTACATATGGCCGTGTTTGTAGGAAGCACAGTTCTTTTGTTCTGAGCAAGCTCACTGTTCTGGCCCTATAGAAAACACAGTAGAGTAGAAGAGTGCTCTTTTCTCAAAAGCAGAGTGTGTTTCTTGTAAGGCGAGCTAGTGTTTTTTTCCCAGTCAAAAATGGAGTTGAATCCCATGCAGTTTCTGGTCCTACGAGCAAGAGTTGTTTTCTGGTAAGGAAAGTCACTATTGTGTTCCCATTGCCATACACAGTGCAAAGAGCACTCGCGTCTGTTCCCAGCAAGTACAGTGTATCGGACTGTAGAGGAGCTACTGTTCTTGTCAGTTTCCTAAGCAGAGTTGATCGAGATATGGCGCGTGTGTGTAGGAAGAACAGTTCTCTTGTTCTGAGCAAGCTCACTGTTCTGGCCCTATAAGAAACACAGTAGAGTAGAAGAGTGCTCTTTTCTCTAAAGCAGAGTGTGTTTCATGTAAGGCGAGCTAGCATTTGTTTCCCAGTCCTAAATGGAGTTGAATCACATGCAGTTTCTGGTCCTACGATTAAGAATTGGTTTCTGTTAAGGAAAGACACTATTGAGCTCTCATTGCCATACATAGAGCATATAGCACTCGGTCCGTTCCCAGCAAGTACATTGTATCGGACTGAAGAGGAGCTACTGTTCTTGTCAGTTTCCTAAGCAGAGTTGAACTAGATATGGCCCGTGTGAAGGAAGCACAGTTCTTTTGTTCTGATCAAGCTCACTGTACTGGCCCTATAGGAAACACAGTAGAGTAGAAGAGTGCTCTTTTCTCAAAAGCAGAGTGTTTTTCTTGTAAGGCGAGCTAGCGTTTGTTTCCCAGTCCTAAATGGAGTTGAATCACATGCAGTTTCTGGTCCTAGGAACAAGAGTTGTTTTCTGGTAAGAAGAGTCACTATTGCGCTCCCATTGTCATACACAGGGCAAATAGTACTGGCGTCTGTTCCCAGCATGTACAGTGTATTGGACTGAAGAGGATCTACTGTTCTTGTCAGTTTCCTAAGCAGAATTGAATAGATATGGCCCCTGTGTGCAGGAAGCGCAGTTATTTTGTTCTGAGGAAGCTCACTCTTCAGGCCCTATAGGAAACACAGTATAGTAGAACAATGCTCTTTTGTCAAAAGCAGAGTGTTTTTCTTGTAAGGCGAGCTTGCGTTTCTTTCCCAGTCCTAAATGGAGCTGAGACACATACAGTTTTTGGTACTACGAGCAAGAGTTTTTTTCTGGTAAGAAGAGTCACTATTGCACTCCCATTGCCATACACAGTGCAAATAGCACTTTCATCTGTTCCCAGCAAGTACAGTGTATTGGACTGAAGAGGATCTACTGTTCTTGTCAGTTTCCTAAGCAGAGTTGAACTAGATATGGCCCGTGTGTGTAGGAAGCACAGTTCTTTTGTTCTGAGCAAGCTCACTGTTCGGATCCCATAGGAGACTCAGTAGTGTAGAAGAGTACTCTTTTCTCAAAAGCAGAGTGTGTTTCATGTAAGGCGAGCTAGCATTTGTTTCCCAGTCCTAAATGGAGTTGAATCACATACAGTTTCTGGTCTTACGAGCAAGAGTTGTTTTCTGGTAAGAAGAGTCCCTATTGCGCTCCCATTGTCATAAACAGAGCAAATAGTCCTGTCGTCTGTTCCTAGCATGTACAGTGAATTGGACTGAAGAGGATCTACTGTTCTTGTCAGTTTCCTAAGCAGAGTTGAACTAGATATGGCCCATGTGTGTAGGAAGCACAGTTCTTTTGTTCTGAGCAAGCTCACTGTTCGGACCCATAGGAAACACAGTAGAGTAGAAGAGTGCTCTTTTCTCAAAAGCAGAGTGTGTTTCATGTAAGGCGAGCTAGCATTTGTTTCCCAGTCCTAAATGGAGTTGAATCACAGGCAGTTTCTGGTCCTACGAGCAAGAGTTGTTTTCTGGTAAGAAAAGTCACTATTGCGCTCCCATTGCCATACACAGTGCAAATAGCACTCGCGTGTGTTCCCAGCTAGTACAGGGTATCGTACTGAAGAGGAGTTACTGTTTTTGTCAGTTTCCTAAGCAGAGTTGAACTAGATATGGCCCGTGTGTGTAGGAAGCACAGTTTTTTTTTTCTGAGCAAGATCACTGTTCTGGCCCTATAGGAAACACTTTAGAGAGTAAGAGGGCTCTTTTCTCAAAAGCAGAGTGTGTTTCTTGTAATGCGAGCTAGCGTTTGTTTCCCAGTCCTAAATGGAGTTGAATCTCATGCAGTTTCTGGTCCTACGAGCAAGAGTTGTTTTCTGGTAAGAAGAGTCACTATTGTGCTCCCATTGCCTTACACAGTGCAAATAGCACTCGCGTCTGTTCTCAGCAAGTACAGTGTATCAGACTGAAGAGTAGCTACTGTTGTTGTCAGTTTCCTAAACAGAGTTGAACGAGATACGGCCCGTGTGTGTGGGAAGCTCAGTTCTTTTGTTCTGAGCAAGCTCACTGTTTTGACCACATAGGAAACACAGTAGAGTAGAAGAGTGCTCTTTTCTCAAAAGCAGAGTGTGTTTCATGTAAGGCGAGCTAGCATTTGTTTCCCAGTCCTAAATGGAGTTGAATCTCATGCAGTTTCTGGTCTTACGAGCAAGAGTTGTTTTCTGGTAAGGAAAGTCACTATTGCGCTCCCATTGACATACACAGTGCAAATAGCACTCGCGTCTGTTCCCAGCAAGTACAGTGTATCAGACTGAAGAGGAGCTACTGTTCTTGTCAGTTTCCTAAGCAGAGTTGAACTAGATATGGCCCGTGTGTAGGAAGCACAGTTCTTTTCTTCTGAGCAAGCTCACTGTTCTGGCCCTATAGGAAACACAGTAGAGTAGAAGAGTGCTCTTTTCTCTAAAGGAGAGTGTGTTTTTTGTAAGGTAAGCTAGCTTTTGTTTCCCAGTCCTAAATGGAGTTGAATCACATGCAGTTTCTGGTCCTACAAGCAAGAGTTGTTTTCTGGTAAGAAGAGTCACTATTGCGCTGCCATTGACATACAGAGGACATTTAGCACTGGCGTCTGTTCCCAGCAAGTACAGTGTATTGGACTGAAGAGGATCTACTGTTCTTGTCAGGTTCCTAAGCAGACTTGAAGTAGATATGGCCGTGTGTGTAGGAAGCACAGTTTTTTTGTTCTGAGCAAGCTCATTGTTCGGAACACATAGGAAACACAGTAGAGTAGAAGAGTGCTCTTTTCTCAAAAGCAGAGTGTGTTTTTTGGAAGTCGAGCTATCGTTTGTTTCCCAGTCCTAAATGGAGTTGAGTCACATGCAGTTTTTTGTCCAACGAGCAAGAGTTATTTTCTGGTAAGACAAGTCACTATTGCGCTCCCATTGCCATACACAGTGCAAATAGCACTCGCGTCTGTTCCCAGCAATTACAGTGTATTGGACTGAAGAGGAGCTACTGTTTTTGTCAGGTTCCTAAGCAGAGTTGAACTAGATATCGCCCGTGTGTGTAGGAAGCACAGTTCTTATGTTCTGAGCAAGCTCACTGCTCTGTCCCCATAGGAAACACAGTAGAGTAGAAGAGTGCTCTTTTCTCTAAAGCAGAGTGTGTTTCTTGTAAGGCCAGCTAGCGTTTGTTTCCCAGTCTTAAATGGAGTTGAATCACATGCAGTTTCTAGTCCTAAGAGCAAGAGTTGTTTTATGGTAAGAAGAGTCACTATTGCGCTGCCATTGCCATACACAGGACAAATAGCACTGGCGTCTGTTCCTAGCAAGTATAGTGTATTGGACTGAAGAGGATCTACTGTTCTTGTCAGGTTCCTAAGCAGACTTGAACTAGATATGGCCGTGTGTGTAGGAAGCACAGTTCTTTTGCTCTGAGCAAGCTCACTGTTCGGACACCATAGGAAACACAGTAGAGTAGAAGAGTGCTCTTTTCTCAAAAGCAGAGTGTGTTTCTTGTAAGGCAAGCTAGCGTTTGTGTCCCAGTCCTAAATGGAGTTGAATCTCATGCAGTTTCTGGTCCTAAGAGCAAGAGTTGTTTTCTGGTAAGGAAAGTCACTATTGCGCTCCCCTTGCCATACATAGTGCAAATAGCTCTCGCGTCTATTCCCAGCAAGTACAGTGTATCGGACTGAAGAGGAGCTAATGTTCTTGTCAGTTTCCTAAGCAGAGTTGAACTAGATTTGGCCCGTGTGTGTAGGAAGCACAGTTCTTATGTTCTGAACAAGCTCACTGTTCTGGCCCTATTGGAAACACAGTAGAGTAGAAGAGTGCTCTTTTCTCAAAAGCAGAGTGTGTTTTTGTAAGGCGAGTTAGCGTTAGTTTCCTAGTCCTAAATGGAGTTGAATCACATGCAGTTTCTGGTCCTACAAAAAAGAGCTGTTTTCTGGTAAGGAAAGTCACTATGGCGCTCCCATTGCCCTATACAAGGCAAATAGCACTCCCGTCTTTTCCCAGCAAGTACAGTGTATTGGACTGAATAGGAGCTACTGTTCTTGTCAGTTTCCTAAGCAGAGTTGAACTAGATATGGTCCGTGTGTGTAGGAATCACAGTTCTTTTGTTCTGAACACGCTCACTGTTTGGACCACATAGGAAACACAGTAGAGTAGAAGAGTGCTCTTTTCTCTAAAGCAGAGTGTGTTTCTTGTAAGGTGAGCTAGCGTTTGTTTCCCAGTCCTAAGTGGAGTGGAATCACATGCACTTTCTGGTCCTACGAGCAAGAGTTGTTTTCTGGTAAGGAAATCACAATTGCGCTCCCATTGCCATACACAGTGCAAATAGCCCTCCCGTCTGTTCCCAGCAAGTACATTGTATTGGACCGAAGAGGAGCTACTGTTCTTCTCAGTTTCCTAAGCAGAGTTGAACTAGATATGGCCCGTGTGTGTAGGAAGTACAGTTCTTTTTTTCTTAGCAATCTCACTCTTCTGGCCCTATAGGAAAACAGTAGAGTAGAAGATTGCTCTTTTCTCAAAAGCAGAGTGTGTTTCTTGTAAAGCGAGCTAGAGTTTATTTCCCAGTTCTAAATGGAGTTGAATCCCATGCAGTTTCTGGTCCTACGAGCAAGAGTTGTTTTCTGGTAGGAAGAGTCACTATTGCGCTGCCATTGCCATACACAGGACAAATAGCACTGGCGTCACTTCCCAGCAAGTACAGTGTATTGGACTGAAGAGGATCTACTGTTCTTGTCAGATTCCTAAGCAGAATTGAACTAGATATGGCCGTGTGTGTAGGAAGCACAGTTCTTTTGTTCTGAGCAAGCTCACTGTTCGGACCCCATAGGAAACACAGTAGAGTAGAAGAGTGCTCTTTTCTCAAAAGCAGAGTGTGTTTCTTGTAAGGCGAGCTAGCATTTGTTTCCCAGTCCTAAATGGAGTTGAATCACATGCAGTTTCTGGTCCTACGAGCAAGAGTTGTTTTCTGGTAAGGAAAGTCACTATTGCGCTCCCATTGCCATACCCAGTGCAAATAGAACTCGCGTCTGTTCCCAGCAAGTACAGTGTATCGGACTGAAGAGGAGCTACTGTTCTTGTCAGTTTCCTTAGCAGAGTTGAACTAGTTACAGCCCGTGTGTAGGAAGCACAGTTCTTTTGTTCTGAGCAAGCTCACTGTTCTGGCCCTATAGGAAAAACAATAGAGTAGAAGAGTGCTCTTTTCCCTAAAGCAGAGTGTGTTTCTTGTAAGGCGAGCTAGCGTTTGTTTCCCAGTACTAAATGGAGTTGAATCACATTCAGTTTCTAGTCCTACGACCAAGAGCTTTTTTATGGTAAGAAGAGTCACTATTGCACTGCCATTGCCATACACAGGACAAATAGCACTGGCGTCTGTTCCCAGCAAGTACAGTGTATTGTACAGAAGAGGATCTACTGTTCTTGTCAGGTTCCTAAGCAGAATTGAACTAGATATGGCCGTGTGTGTAGGAAGCACAGTTCTAATGTTCTGAGCAAGTTCAATCTTCTGGCTCTATAGGAAACACAGTAGAGTAGAAGAGTGCTCTTTTCTCAAAAGCAGAGTGTGTTTCTTGCATGGAAAGCTAGCGTTTGTTTCCTAGTCCTAAATGGAGTTGAGTCACATGCAGTTTTTTGTCCTACGAGCAAGAGTTGTTTTCTGGTAAGACAAGTCACTATTGTGCTCCAATTGTCATACACAGTGCAAATAGCACTCGCGTGTGTTCCCTGCAAGTACAGTGTATTGGAAGGAAGAGGAGCTATTGTTCTTGTCAGTTTCCTAAGCAGAGTTGAACTAGATATGGCCCATGTGTGTAGGAAGCACAGTTCTTTTGTTCTGAGCAAGCACACTGCTCGGACCCCTTAGGAAACACAGTAGAGTAGAAGAGTGCTCTTTTCTCAAAAGCAGAGTGTGTTTCATGTAAGGCGAGCTAGCATTTGTTTCCCAGTCCTAAATGGAGTTGAATCACATGTAGTTTCTGGTCTTACGAGCAAGAGTTGTTTTCTGGTAAGGAAAGTCACTATTGTGCTCCAATTGCCATACACAGTGCAAATAGCACTCGCGTCTGTTCCCAGCAAGTACAGTGTATCGGACTGAAGAGGTGCTACTGTTCTTGTCAGTTTCCTAAGCAGAGTTGAACGAGATATGGCCCTGTGTGTAGGAGGCACAGTCCTTTTGTTCTGAGCAAGCTCACTGTTCTGGCCCTATAGGAAACACAGTAGAGTAGAAGAGTGCTCTTTTCTCTAAAGCAGAGTGTGTTTCATGTAAGGCGAGCTAGCATTTGTTTCCCAGTCCTAAATGGAGTTGAATCTCATGCAGTTTCTGGTCTTATGAGCAAGATTTGTTTTCTGGTAAGGAAAGTCACTATTGCGCTCCCATTGACATACACAGTGCAAATAGCACTCGCGTCTGTTCCCAGCAAGTACATTGTATCGGACTGAAGAGGAGCTACTGTTCTTGTCAGTTTCCTAAGCAGAGTTGAACTAGATATGGCCCGTGTGTAGGAAGCACAGTTCTTTTGTTCTGAGCAAGCTCACTGTTCTGGCCCTATAGGAAACACAGTAGAGTAGAAGAGTGATCTTTTCTCTAAAGCAGAGTGTGTTTCTTGTATGGTGAGATAGCTTTTGTTTCCCAGTCCTAAATGGAGTTGAATCACATGCAATTTCTGGTCCTATGAGCAAGAGTTGTTTTCTGGTAAGGAAAGTCCATATTGTGCTCCTATTGCTGTACACATTGCAAATAGCACTCCCATCTGTTCCCAGCAAGTACAGTGTATTGGACTGAAGAGGAGCTACTGTTCTTGTCAGTTTCCTAAGCAGAGTTGAACTAGATATGGCCCGTGTGTGTAGGAAGCACAGTTCTTTTGTTCTGAGCAAGCTCACTGTTCGGACCCCATAGGAAACACAGTAGAGTAGAAGAATGCTCTTTTGTCAAAAGCAGAGTGTTTTTCTTGTAAGGCGAGCTTGCGTTTCTTTCCCAGTCCTAAATGGAGCTGAGACACATGCAGTTTTTGGTCCTACGCGCAAGAGTTATTTTCTGGTAAGAAGAGTCACTATTGCACTCCCATTGCCATACACAGTGCAAATAGCACTTGCATCTGTTCCCAGCAAGTACAGTGTATTGGACTGAAGAGGATCTACTGTTCTTGTCAGTTTCCTAAGCAGAGTTGAACTAGATATGGCCCGTGTGTGTAGGAAGCACAGTTCTTTTGTTCTGAGCAAGCTCACTGTTCGGATCCCATAGGAGACTCAGTAGAGTAGAAGAGTACTCTTTTCTCAAAAGCAGAGTGTGTAAGGCGAGCTAGCATTTGTTTCCCAGTCCTAAATGGAGTTGAATCACATGCAGTTTCTGGTCCTACGAGCAAGAGTTGTTTTCTGGTAAGAAAAGTCACTATTACGCTCCCATTGCCATACACAGTGCAAATAGCACTCGCGTGTGTTCCCAGCTAGTACAGGGTATCGTACTGAAGAGGAGTTACTGTTTTTGTCAGTTTCCTAAGCAGAGTTGACCTAGATATGGCCCGTGTGTATAGGAAGCACAGTTTTTTTTTTTCTGAGAAAGATCACTGTTCTGGCCCTATAGGAAACACTTTAGAGAATAAGAGGGCTCTTTTCTCAAAAGCAGAGTGTGTTTCTTGTAATGCGAGCTAGCGTTTGTTTCCCAGTCCTAAATGGAGTTGAATCTCATGCAGTTTCTGGTCCTACGAGCAAGAGTTGTTTTCTGGTAAGAAGAGTCACTATTGTGCTCCCATTGCCATACACAGTGCAAATAGCACTCGCGTCTGTTCCCAGCAAGTACAGTGTATCGGACTGAAGAGTAGCTACTGTTGTTGTCAGTTTCCTAAACAGAGTTGAACGAGATATGGCCCGTGTGTGTAGGAAGCTCAGTTCTTTTGTTCTGAGCAAGCTCACTGTTTTGACCACATAGGAAACACAGTAGAGTAGAAGAGTGCTCTTTTCTCAAAAGCAGGGTGTGTTTCTTGTAAGGCGAGCTAGTGTTTGTTTCCCAGTCCTAAATGGAGTTGAATCACATGCAGTTTCTGGTCCTACGAGCAAGAGTTGTTTTCTGGTAAGGAAAGTCACTATTGCGCTCCCCTTGACATACACAGTGCAAACAGCACTCGCGTCTGTTCCCAGCTATTACAGTGTATCGGACTGAAGAGGAGCTACTGTTCTTGTCAGTTTCATAAGCAGAGTTGAACTAGATATGGTCCGTGTGTAGGAAGCACAGTTTTCTGTTCTGAGCAAGCTCACTGTTTGGACCCCATATGAAACACAGTAGAGTAGATGAGTGCTCTTTTCTCAAAAGCAGAGTGTATTTCTTGTAAGGCGAGCTAGCGTTTGTTTCCCAGTCCTAAATGGAGTTGAATCCCATGCAGTTTCTGTTCCTATGAGCAAGAGTTGTTTTCTTTTAAGGAAAGTCACTATGGCGCTCCCATTGCCATACACAGTGCAAATAGCACTCGCATGTGTTCCCAGCTAGTACAGTGTACCGGACTGAAGAGGAGCTACTGTTTTTGTCAGTTTCCTAAGCAGAGTTGAACTAGAAATGGCCCGTGTGTGTAGGAAGCACAGTTTTTTTTTTCTGAGCAAGCTCACTGTTCTGGCCCTATAGGAAACACTTTAGAGTATAAGAGGGCTCTTTTCTCAAAAGCAGAGTGTGTTTCTTGTAATGCGAGCTAGCGTTTGTTTCCCAGTCCTATATGGAGTTGAATCTCATGCCGTTTCTGGTCCTACGAGCAAGAGTTGTTTTCTGGTAAGAAGAGTCACTATTGTGCTCCCATTGCCATGCACAGAGCAAATAGCACTCGCGTCTGTTCCCAGCAAGTACAGTGTATCGGACTGAAGAGTAGCTACTGTTGTTGTCAGTTTCCTAAGCAGAGTTGAACGAGATATGGCCCGTGTGTGTAGGAAGCTCAGTTCTTTTGTTCTGAGCAAGCTCACTGTTTTGACCACATAGGAAACACAGTAGAGTAGAAGAGTGCTCTTTTCTCAAAAGCAGGGTGTGTTTCTTGTAAGGCGAGCTAGTGTTTGTTTCCCAGTCCTAAATGGAGTTGAATCACATGCAGTTTCTTGTCCTACGAGCAAGAGTTGTTTTCTGGTAAGGAAAGTCACTATTGCGTTCTCAATGCCATACACAGTGCAAATAGCACTGGCGTCTGTTCCCAGCAATTACAGTGTATCGGACTGAAGAGGAGCTACTGTTCTTGTCGGCTTCCTAAGCAGGGTTGAACTAGATATGGTCCGTGTGTAGGAAGCACAGTTTTCTGTTCTGAGCAAGCTCACTGTTTGGACCCCATAGGAAACACAATAGAGTAGAAGAGTGCTCTTTTCTCAAAAGCAGACTGTGTTTCTTGTAAGGCGAGCTAGCATTTGTTTCCCAGTCCTAAATGGAGTTGAATCACATGCAGTTTCTGGTCCTACGAGCAATAGTTGTTTTATGGTAAGAATAGTCAATATTGCGCTGCCATTGCCATACACAGGACAAATAGCACTGGCGTCTGTTCCCAGCAAGTACAGTCTATTGGACTGAAGGGGATCTACTGTTCTTGTCAGGTTCCTAAAAAGAATTGAACTAGATATGGCCCGTGTGTGTAGGAAGCACAGTTCTTTTGTTCTGAGCAAGTTCACTGTTCGGACCCCATAGGATACTCAGTAGGGTAGAAGAGTGCTCTTTTCTCAAAAGCAGAGTGTGTTTCATGTAAGGCGAGCTAGCATTTGTTTCCCAGTCCTAAATGGAGTTGAATCACATGCAGTTTGTGGTCCTACGAGCAAGAGTTGTTTTCTGGTAAGAAGAGTCACTATTGCACTCCCATTGTCATACACAGGGAAAATAGCACTCGTGTCTGTTCCCCGCAAGTACAGTGTATTGGACTGAATAGGAGCTACTGTTCTTGTCAGTTTCCTTAGCAGAGTTGAACTAGATATGGTCCATGTGTGTAGGAAGCACAGTTCTTTTGTTCTCAGCAAGCTCACTGTTCTGGCCCGATAGGAAACACTGTAGAGTAGAAGAGTGCTCTTTTCTCAAAAGCAGATTGTGTTTCTTGTAAAACGAGCTATCGTTTGTTTCCCAGTCCTAAATGGAGTTGAATCCCATGCAGTTTCGGGTCCTATGAGCAAGAGTTGTTTTCTGGTAAGAAGAGTCACTATTGTGCTCCCATTGTCATACACAGGGCAAATAGCGCTGGCGTATTTTCCCAGCATGTACAGTGTATTGGACTGAAGAGGATCTACTGTTCTTGTCAGGTTCCTAAGCAGAGTTGAATAGATATGGCCCCTGTGTGCAGGAAGCACAGTTCTTTTGTTCTGAGGAAGCTCACTCTTCAGGCCCTATAGGAAACACAGTATAGTAGAAGAATGCTCTTTTGTCAAAAGCAGAGTGTTTTTCTTGGAAGGCGAGCTTGCGTTTCTTTCCCAGTCCTAAATGGAGCTGAGACACATGCAGTTTTTGGTCCTACGAGCAAGAGCTTTTTTCTGGTAAGAAGAGTCACTATTGCACTCCCATTGCCATACACAGTGCAAATAGCACTTGCATCTGTTCCCAGCAAGTACAGTGTATTGGACTGAAGAGGATCTACTGTTCTTGTCAGTTTCCAAAGCAGAATTGAATAGATATGGCCCCTGTGTGCAGGAAGCACAGTTCTTTTGTTCTGAGGAAGCTCACTCATCTGGCCCTATAGGAAACACAGTATAGTAGAAGAATGCTCTTTTGTCAAAAGCACAGAGATTTTCTTGTAAGGCGAGCTAGCATTTCTTTCCCAGTCCTAAATGGAGTTGAGACACATGCAGTTTTTCGTCCTACGAGCAAGAGTTTTTTTCTGGTAAGAAGAGTCACTATTGCACTCTCATAGCCATACACAGTGCAAATACCACTTGCATCTGTTCCCAGCAAGTACAGTGTATTGGACTGAAGAGGATCTACTGTTCTTGTCAGTTTTTTAAGCAGAGTTGAACTAGATATGGCCCGTGTGTGTAGGAAGCACAGTTCTTTTGTTCTGAGCAAGCTCACTGTTCTGACCCCATAGGAAACTCAGTAGGGTAGAAGAGTGCTCTTTTCTCAAAAGCAGAGTGTGTTTCATGTAAGGCGAGCTAGCCTTTGTTTCCCAGTCCTAAATGGAGTTGAATCACATGCAGTTTCTGTCCTACGAGCAAGAGTTGTTTTCTGGTAAGAAGAGTCACTATTGCGCTCCCATTGTCATACACAGGGCAAATAGCACTCGCGTCTGTTCCCAGCAAGTACAGTGTATTGGACTGAATAGGAGCTACTGTTCTTGTCAGTTTCCTAAGCAAAATTGAACTAGATATAACCGTGTGTGTAGGAAGCACAGTTCTTTTGTTCTGAGCAAGCTCACTGTTTTGGTTCTATAGGAAACACAGTTGAGTAGAAGAGTGCTCTTTTCGCAAAAGCAGAGTGTGTTTCTTGTAAGGCAAGCTCGCGTTTGTTTCCCAGTCCTAAATGGAGTTGCGTCACATGCAGTTTTTGGTCCTACGAGCAAGAGTTGTTTTCTGGTAAGAAGAGTCACTATTGCGCTCCAATTGCCATACACAGTGCAAATAGCACTCGCGTCTGTTCCCCACAAGTACAGTGTATTGGACTGAATAGGAGCTACTGTTCTTGTCAGTTTCCTAAGCACAGTTGAACTAGATATGGTCCGTGTGTGTAGGAAGCACAGTTCTTTTGTTCTCAGCAAGCTCACTGTTCTGGCCCGATAGGAAACACTGTAGAGTAGAAGAGTGCTCTTTTCTCAAAAGCAGAGTGTGTTTCTTGTAAAACGAGCTATCGTTTGTTTCCCAGTCCTAATTGGAGTTGAATCACATGCAGTTTCTGGTCCTATGAGCAAGAGTTGTTTTCTGGTAAGAAGAGTCACTATTGTGCTCCCATTGTCATACACAGGGCAAATAGCGCTGGCGTCTGTTCCCAGCAAGTACAGTGTATTGGACTGAAGAGGATCTACTGTTCTTGTCAGGTTTATAAGCAGAATTGAACTAGATATGGCCGTGTGTGTAGGAAGCACAGTTTTTTTGTTCTGAGCAAGCTCACTGTTCGGACACCATAGGAAACACAGTAGAGTAGAGGAGTGCTCTTTTCTCTAAAGCAGAGTGTGTTTCTTGTAAGGCGAACTAGCATTTGTTTCCCAGTCCTAAATGGAGTTGAATCACATGCAGTTTCTGGTCCTACGAGCAAGAGTTGTTTTATGGTAAGAATAGTCACTATTGCACTGCCATTGCCATACACAGGACAAATAGCACTGGCGTCTGTTCCCACCAAGTACAGTATATTGGACTGAAGAGGATCTACTGTTCTTGTCAGGTTCCTAATCAGAATTGAACTAGATATGGCCGTGTGTGTAGAAAGCACAGTTCTTTTGTTCTGATCAAGGTCACTGTTCTGGCCCTACAGGAAACACAGTAGAGTAGAAGAGTGCTCTTTTCTCAAAAGCAGAGGGTGTTTCTTGGAAGGCGAGCTAGCATTTGTTTCCCAGTCCAAAATGGAGTTGAATCCCATGCAGTTTCTTGTCCTACGAGCAAGAGTTGTGTTCTGGTAAGAAGAGTCACTATTGTGCTGCCATTGCCATACACAGGATAAATAGCACTGTTGGCTGTTCCCAGCAAGTACACTGTATTGGACTGAAAAGGATCTACTCTTCATGTCAAGTTCCTAAGCAGAATTGAACTACATATGGCCGTGTGTGTAGGAAGCACAGTTCTTTTGTTCTGATCAAGCTCACTGTTCTGGCCCTACAGGAAACACAGTAGAGTAGAAGAGTGCTCTTTTCTCAAAAGCAGAGGGTGTTTCTTGGAAGGCGAGCTAGCATTTGTTTCCCAGTCCAAAATGGAGTTGAATCCCATGCAGTTTCTTGTCCTACGAGCAAGAGTTGTGTTCTGGTAAGAAGAGTCACTATTGTGCTGCCATTGCCATACACAGGATAAATAGCACTGTTTTCTGTTCCGAGCAAGTACACTGTATTGGACTGAAGAGGATCTACTCTTCATGTCAAGTTCCTAAGCAGAATTGAACTACATATGGCCGTGTTTGTAGGAAGCACAGTTCTTTTGTTCTGAGCAAGCTCACTGTTCTGGCCCTATAGAAAACACAGTAGAGTAGAAGAGTGCTCTTTTCTCAAAAGCAGAGTGTGTTTCTTGTAAGGCGAGCTAGTGTTTTTTTCCCAGTCAAAAATGGAGTTGAATCCCATGCAGTTTCTGGTCCTACGAGCAAGAGTTGTTTTCTGGTAAGGAAAGTCACTATTGTGTTCCCATTGCCATACACAGTGCAAAGAGCACTCGCGTCTGTTCCCAGCAAGTACAGTGTATCGGACTGTAGAGGAGCTACTGTTCTTGTCAGTTTCCTAAGCAGAGTTGATCGAGATATGGCGCGTGTGTGTAGGAAGAACAGTTCTCTTGTTCTGAGCAAGCTCACTGTTCTGGCCCTATAAGAAACACAGTAGAGTAGAAGAGTGCTCTTTTCTCTAAAGCAGAGTGTGTTTCATGTAAGGCGAGCTAGCATTTGTTTCCCAGTCCTAAATGGAGTTGAATCACATGCAGTTTCTGGTCCTACGATTAAGAATTGGTTTCTGTTAAGGAAAGACACTATTGAGCTCTCATTGCCATACATAGAGCATATAGCACTCGGTCCGTTCCCAGCAAGTACATTGTATCGGACTGAAG
Organism: Peromyscus eremicus; assembly: GCF_949786415.1. Taxonomy (NCBI): domain Eukaryota; kingdom Metazoa; phylum Chordata; class Mammalia; order Rodentia; family Cricetidae; genus Peromyscus; species Peromyscus eremicus. The sequence goes on along the minus strand of NW_026734949.1, from coordinate 112,166 downwards.
AGGAGCTACTGTTCTTGTCAGTTTCCTAAGCAGAGTTGAACTAGATATGGCCCGTGTGAAGGAAGCACAGTTCTTTTGTTCTGATCAAGCTCACTGTACTGGCCCTATAGGAAACACAGTAGAGTAGAAGAGTGCTCTTTTCTCAAAAGCAGAGTGTTTTTCTTGTAAGGCGAGCTAGCGTTTGTTTCCCAGTCCTAAATGGAGTTGAATCACATGCAGTTTCTGGTCCTAGGAACAAGAGTTGTTTTCTGGTAAGAAGAGTCACTATTGCGCTCCCATTGTCATACACAGGGCAAATAGTACTGGCGTCTGTTCCCAGCATGTACAGTGTATTGGACTGAAGAGGATCTACTGTTCTTGTCAGTTTCCTAAGCAGAATTGAATAGATATGGCCCCTGTGTGCAGGAAGCGCAGTTATTTTGTTCTGAGGAAGCTCACTCTTCAGGCCCTATAGGAAACACAGTATAATAGAACAATGCTCTTTTGTCAAAAGCAGAGTGTTTTTCTTGTAAGGCGAGCTTGCGTTTCTTTCCCAGTCCTAAATGGAGCTGAAACACATACAGTTTTTGGTACTACGAGCAAGAGTTTTTTTCTGGTAAGAAGAGTCACTATTGCACTCCCATTGCCATACACAGTGCAAATAGCACTTTCACCTGTTCCCAGCAAGTACAGTGTATTGGACTGAAGAGGATCTACTGTTCTTGTCAGTTTCCTAAGCAGAGTTGAACTAGATATGGCCCGTGTGTGTAGGAAGCACAGTTCTTTTGTTCTGAGCAAGCTCACTGTTCGGATCCCATAGGAGACTCAGTAGTGTAGAAGAGTACTCTTTTCTCAAAAGCAGAGTGTGTTTCATGTAAGGCGAGCTAGCATTTGTTTCCCAGTCCTAAATGGAGTTGAATCACATACAGTTTCTGGTCTTACGAGCAAGAGTTGTTTTCTGGTAAGAAGAGTCCCTATTGCGCTCCCATTGTCATAAACAGAGCAAATAGTCCTGTCGTCTGTTCCTAGCATGTACAGTGAATTGGACTGAAGAGGAGCTACTGTTCTTGTCAGTTTCCTAAGCAGAGTTGAACTAGATATGGCCCATGTGTGTAGGAAGCACAGTTCTTTTGTTCTGAGCAAGCTCACTGTTCGGACCCATAGGAAACACAGTAGAGTAGAAGAGTGCTCTTTTCTCAAAAGCAGAGTGTGTTTCATGTAAGGCGAGCTAGCATTTGTTTCCCAGTCCTAAATGGAGTTGAATCACAGGCAGTTTCTGGTCCTACGAGCAAGAGTTGTTTTCTGGTAAGAAAAGTCACTATTGCGCTCCCATTGCCATACTCAGTGCAAATAGCACTCGCGTGTGTTCCCAGCTAGTACAGGGTATCGTACTGAAGAGGAGTTACTGTTTTTGTCAGTTTCCTAAGCAGAGTTGAACTAGATATGGCCCGTGTGTGTAGGAAGCACAGTTTTTTTTTTTTTCTGAGCAAGATCACTGTTCTGGCCCTATAGGAAACACTTTAGAGAGTAAGAGGGCTCTTTTCTCAAGAGCAGAGTGTGTTTCTTGTAATGCGAGCTAGCGTTTGTTTCCCAGTCCTAAATGGAGTTGAATCTCATGCAGTTTCTGGTCCTACGAGCAAGAGTTGTTTTCTGGTAAGAAGAGTCACTATTGTGCTCCCATTGCCTTACACAGTGCAAATAGCACTCGCGTCTGTTCTCAGCAAGTACAGTGTATCGGACTGAAGAGTAGCTACTGTTGTTGTCAGTTTCCTAAACAGAGTTGAACGAGATACGGCCCGTGTGTGTAGGAAGCTCAGTTCTTTTGTTCTGAGCAAGCTCACTGTTTTGACCACATAGGAAACACAGTAGAGTAGAAGAGTGCTCTTTTCTCAAAAGCAGAGTGTGTTTCATGTAAGGCGAGCTAGCATTTGTTTCCCAGTCCTAAATGGAGTTGAATCACATGCAGTTTCTGGTCCTACGAGCAAGAGTTGTTTTCTGGTAAGAAAAGTCACTATTGCGCTCCCATTACCATACACAGTGCAAATAGCACTCGCGTCTGTTCCCAGCAAGTACAGTGTATGGGACTGAAGAGGTGCTACTGTTCTTGTCAGTTTCCTAAGCAGAGTTGAACGAGATATGGCCCTGTGTGTAGGACGCACAGTTATTTTGTTCTGAGCAAGCTCACTGTTCTGGCCCTATAGGAAACACAGTAGAGTAGAAGAGTGCTCTTTTCTCTAAAGCAGAGTGTGTTTCATGTAAGGCGAGCTAGCATTTGTTTCCCAGTCCTAAATGGAGTTGAATCTCATGCAGTTTCTGGTCTTACGAGCAAGAGTTGTTTTCTGGTAAGGAAAGTCACTATTGCGCTCCCATTGACATACACAGTGCAAATAGCACTCGCGTCTGTTCCCAGCAAGTACAGTGTATCAGACTGAAGAGGAGCTACTGTTCTTGTCAGTTTCCTAAGCAGAGTTGAACTAGATATGGCCCGTGTGTAGGAAGCACAGTTCTTTTGTTCTGAGCAAGCTCACTGTTCTGGCCCTATAGGAAACACAGTAGAGTAGAAGAGTGCTCTTTTCTCTAAAGCAGAGTGTGTTTTTTGTAAGGTGAGCTAGCTTTTGTTTCCCAGTCCTAAATGGAGTTGAATCACATGCAGTTTCTGGTCCTACAAGCAAGAGTTGTTTTCTGGTAAGAAGAGTCACTATTGCGCTGCCATTGACATACAGAGGACATTTAGCACTGGCGTCTGTTCCCAGCAAGTACAGTGTATTGGACTGAAGAGGATCTACTGTTCTTGTCAGGTTCCTAAGCAGACTTGAAGTAGATATGGCCGTGTGTGTAGGAAGCACAGTTTTTTTGTTCTGAGCAAGCTCATTGTTCGGAACACATAGGAAACACAGTAGAGTAGAAGAGTGCTCTTTTCTCAAAAGCAGAGTGTGTTTTTTGGAAGTCGAGCTAGCGTTTGTTTCCCAGTCCTAAATGGAGTTGAGTCACATGCAGTTTTTTGTCCAACGAGCAAGAGTTATTTTCTGGTAAGACAAGTCACTATTGCGCTCCCATTGCCATACACAGTGCAAATAGCACTCGCGTCTGTTCCCAGCAATTACAGTGTATTGGACTGAAGAGGAGCTACTGTTTTTGTCAGGTTCCTAAGCAGAGTTGAACTAGATATCGCCCGTGTGTGTAGGCAGCACAGTTCTTATGTTCTGAGCAAGCTCACTGCTCTGTCCCCATAGGAAACACAGTAGAGTAGAAGAGTGCTCTTTTCTCTAAAGCAGAGTGTGTTTCTTGTAAGGCCAGCTAGCGTTTGTTTCCCAGTCTTAAATGGAGTTGAATCACATGCAGTTTCTAGTCCTAAGAGCAAGAGTTGTTTTATGGTAAGAAGAGTCACTATTGCGCTGCCATTGCCATACACAGGACAAATAGCACTGGCGTCTGTTCCTAGCAAGTATAGTGTATTGGACTGAAGAGGATCTACTGTTCTTCTCAGGTTCCTAAGCAGACTTGAACTAGATATGGCCGTGTGTGTAGGAAGCACAGTTCTTTTGCTCTGAGCAAGCTCACTGTTCGGACACCATAGGAAACACAGTAGAGTAGAAGAGTGCTCTTTTCTCAAAAACAGAGTGTGTTTCTTGTAAGGCAAGCTAGCGTTTGTGTCCCAGTCCTAAATGGAGTTGAATCTCATGCAGTTTCTGGTCCTAAGAGCAAGAGTTGTTTTCTGGTAAGGAAAGTCACTATTGCGCTCCCCTTGCCATACATAGTGCAAATGGCTCTTGCGTCTATTCCCAGCAAGTACAGTGTATCGGACTGAAGAGGAGCTAATGTTCTTGTCAGTTTCCTAAGCAGAGTTGAACTAGATTTGGCCCGTGTGTGTAGGAAGCACAGTTCTTATGTTCTGAACAAGCTCACTATTCTGGCCCTATTGGAAACACAGTAGAGTAGAAGAGTGCTCTTTTCTCAAAAGCAGAGTGTGTTTTTGTAAGGCGAGTTAGCGTTAGTTTCCTAGTCCTAAATGGAGTTGAATCACATGCAGTTTCTGGTCCTACAAAAAAGAGCTGTTTTCTGGTAAGGAAAGTCACTATGGCGCTCCCATTGCCCTATACAAGGCAAATAGCACTCCCGTCTTTTCCCAGCAAGTACAGTGTATTGGACTGAATAGGAGCATCTGTTCTTGTCAGTTTCCTAAGCAGAGTTGAACTAGATATGGTCCGTGTGTGTAGGAATCACAGTTCTTTTGTTCTGAACACGCTCACTGTTTGGACCACATAGGAAACACAGTAGAGTAGAAGAGTGCTCTTTTCTCTAAAGCAGAGTGTGTTTCTTGTAAGGCGAGCTAGCGTTTGTTTCCCAGTCCTAAGTGGAGTGGAATCACATGCACTTTCTGGTCCTACGAGCAAGAGTTGTTTTCTGGTAAGGAAATCACAATTGCGCTCCCATTGCCATACACAGTGCAAATAGCCCTCCCGTCTGTTCCCAGCAAGTACATTGTATTGGACCGAAGAGGAGCTACTGTTCTTCTCAGTTTCCTAAGCAGAGTTGAACTAGATATGGCCCGTGTGTGTAGGAAGTACAGTTCTTTTTTTCTTAGCAATCTCACTCTTCTGGCCCTATAGGAAAACAGTAGAGTAGAAGATTGCTCTTTTCTCAAAAGCAGAGTGTGTTTCTTGTAAAGCGAGCTAGAGTTTATTTCCCAGTTCTAAATGGAGTTGAATCCCATGCAGTTTCTGGTCCTACGAGCAAGAGTTGTTTTCTGGTAGGAAGAGTCACTATTGCGCTGCCATTGCCATACACAGGACAAATAGCACTGGCGTCTCTTCCCAGCAAGTACAGTGTATTGGACTGAAGAGGATCTACTGTTCTTGTCAGATTCCTAAGCAGAATTGAACTAGATATGGCCGTGTGTGTAGGAAGCACAGTTCTTTTGTTCTGAGCAAGCTCACTGTTCGGACCCCATAGGAAACACAGTAGAGTAGAAGAGTGCTCTTTTCTCAAAAGCAGAGTGTGTTTCTTGTAAGGCGAGCTAGCATTTGTTTCCCAGTCCTAAATGGAGTTGAATCCCATGCAGTTTCTGGTCCTACGAGCAAGAGTTGTTTTCTGGTAAGGAAAGTCACTATTGCGCTCCCATTGCCATACCCAGTGCAAATAGAACTCGCCTCTGTTCCCAGCAAGTACAGTGTATCGGACTGAAGAGGAGCTACTGTTCTTGTCAGTTTCCTTAGCAGAGTTGAACTAGTTACAGCCCGTGTGTAGGAAGCACAGTTCTTTTGTTCTGAGCAAGCTCACTGTTCTGGCCCTATAGGAAAAACAATAGAGTAGAAGAGTGCTCTTTTCCCTAAAGCAGAGTGTGTTTCTTGTAAGGCGAGCTAGCGTTTGTTTCCCAGTACTAAATGGAGTTGAATCACATTCAGTTTCTAGTCCTATGACCAAGAGCTTTTTTATGGTAAGAAGAGTCACTATTGCACTGCCATTGCCATACACAGGACAAATAGCACTGGCGTCTGTTCCCAGCAAGTACAGTGTATTGTACAGAAGAGGATCTACTGTTCTTGTCAGGTTCCTAAGCAGAATTGAACTAGATATGGCCGTGTGTGTAGGAAGCACAGTTCTAATGTTCTGAGCAAGTTCAATCTTCTGGCTCTATAGGAAACACAGTAGAGTAGAAGAGTGCTCTTTTCTCAAAAGCAGAGTGTGTTTCTTGCATGGAAAGCTAGCGTTTGTTTCCAAGTCCTAAATGGAGTTGAGTCACATGCAGTTTTTTGTCCTACGAGCAAGAGTTGTTTTCTGGTAAGACAAGTCACTATTGTGCTCCAATTGTCATACACAGTGCAAATAGCACTCGCGTGTGTTCCCTGCAAGTACAGTGTATTGGAAGGAAGAGGAGCTATTGTTCTTGTCAGTTTCCTAAGCAGAGTTGAACTAGATATGGCCCATGTGTGTAGGAAGCACAGTTCTTTTGTTCTGAGCAAGCACACTGCTCGGACCCCTTAGGAAACACAGTAGAGTAGAAGAGTGCTCTTTTCTCAAAAGCAGAGTGTGTTTCATGTAAGGCGAGCTAGCATTTGTTTCCCAGTCCTAAATGGAGTTGAATCACATGCAGTTTCTGGTCTTACGAGCAAGAGTTGTTTTCTGGTAAGGAAAGTCACTATTGTGCTCCCATTGCCATACACAGTGCAAATAGCACTCGCGTCTGTTCCCAGCAAGTACAGTGTATCGGACTGAAGAGGTGCTACTGTTCTTGTCAGTTTCCTAAGCAGAGTTGAACGAGATATGGCCCTGTGTGTAGGAGGCACAGTCCTTTTGTTCTGAGCAAGCTCACTGTTCTGGCCCTATAGGAAACACAGTAGAGTAGAAGAGTGCTCTTTTCTCTAAAGCAGAGTGTGTTTCATGTAAGGCGAGCTAGCATTTGTTTCCCAGTCCTAAATGGAGTTGAATCTCATGCAGTTTCTGGTCTTATGAGCAAGATTTGTTTTCTGGTAAGGAAAGTCACTATTGCGCTCCCATTGACATACACAGTGCAAATAGCACTCGCGTCTGTTCCCAGCAAGTACATTGTATCGGACTGAAGAGGAGCTACTGTTCTTGTCAGTTTCCTAAGCAGAGTTGAACTAGATATGGCCCGTGTGTAGGAAGCACAGTTCTTTTGTTCTGAGCAAGCTCACTGTTCTGGCCCTATAGGAAACACAGTAGAGTAGAAGAGTGATCTTTTCTCTAAAGCAGAGTGTGTTTCTTGTATGGTGAGATAGCTTTTGTTTCCCAGTCCTAAATGGAGTTGAATCACATGCAATTTCTGGTCCTATGAGCAAGAGTTGTTTTCTGGTAAGGAAAGTCCATATTGTGCTCCTATTGCTGTACACATTGCAAATAGCACTCCCATCTGTTCCCAGCAAGTACAGTGTATTGGACTGAAGAGGAGCTACTGTTCTTGTCAGTTTCCTAAGCAGAGTTGAACTAGATATGGCCCGTGTGTGTAGGAAGCACAGTTCTTTTGTTCTGAGCAAGCTCACTGTTCGGACCCCATAGGAAACACAGTAGAGTAGAAGAATGCTCTTTTGTCAAAAGCAGAGCGTTTTTCTTGTAAGGCGAGCTAGCGTTTCTTTCCCAGTCCTAAATGGAGCTGAGACACATGCAGTTTTTGGTCCTACGCGCAAGAGTTATTTTCTGGTAAGAAGAGTCACTATTGCACTCCCATTGCCATACACAGTGCAAATAGCACTTGCATCTGTTCCCAGCAAGTACAGTGTATTGGACTGAAGAGGATCTACTGTTCTTGTCAGTTTCCTAAGCAGAGTTGAACTAGATATGGCCCGTGTGTGTAGGAAGCACAGTTCTTTTGTTCTGAGCAAGCTCACTGTTCGGATCCCATAGGAGACTCAGTAGAGTAGAAGAGTACTCTTTTCTCAAAAGCAGAGTGTGTAAGGCGAGCTAGCATTTGTTTCCCAGTCCTAAATGGAGTTGAATCACATGCAGTTTCTGGTCCTACGAGCAAGAGTTGTTTTCTGGTAAGAAAAGTCACTATTGCGCTCCCATTGCCATACACAGTGCAAATAGCACTCGCGTGTGTTCCCAGCTAGTACAGGGTATCGTACTGAAGAGGAGTTACTGTTTTTGTCAGTTTCCTAAGCAGAGTTGACCTAGATATGGCCCGTGTGTATAGGAAGCACAGTTTTTTTTTTTCTGAGAAAGATCACTGTTCTGGCCCTATAGGAAACACTTTAGAGAATAAGAGGGCTCTTTTCTCAAAAGCAGAGTGTGTTTCTTGTAATGCGAGCTAGCGTTTGTTTCCCAGTCCTAAATGGAGTTGAATCTCATGCAGTTTCTGGTCCTACGAGCAAGAGTTGTTTTCTGGTAAGAAGAGTCACTATTGTGCTCCCATTGCCATACACAGTGCAAATAGCACTCGCGTCTGTTCCCAGCAAGTACAGTGTATCGGACTGAAGAGTAGCTACTGTTGTTGTCAGTTTCCTAAACAGAGTTGAACGAGATATGGCCCGTGTGTGTAGGAAGCTCAGTTCTTTTGTTCTGAGCAAGCTCACTGTTTTGACCACATAGGAAACACAGTAGAGTAGAAGAGTGCTCTTTTCTCAAAAGCAGGGTGTGTTTCTTGTAAGGCGAGCTAGTGTTTGTTTCCCAGTCCTAAATGGAGTTGAATCACATGCAGTTTCTGGTCCTATGAGCAAGAGTTGTTTTCTGGTAAGGAAAGTCACTATTGCGCTCCCCTTGACATACACAGTGCAAATAGCACTCGCGTCTGTTCCCAGCTATTACAGTGTATCGGACTGAAGAGGAGCTACTGTTCTTGTCAGTTTCATAAGCAGAGTTGAACTAGATATGGTCCGTGTGTAGGAAGCACAGTTTTCTGTTCTGAGCAAGCTCACTGTTTGGACCCCATATGAAACACAGTAGAGTAGATGAGTGCTCTTTTCTCAAAAGCAGAGTGTATTTCTTGTAAGGCGAGCTAGCGTTTGTTTCCCAGTCCTAAATGGAGTTGAATCCCATGCAGTTTCTGTTCCTATGAGCAAGAGTTGTTTTCTTTTAAGGAAAGTCACTATGGCGCTCCCATTGCCATACACAGTGCAAATAGCACTCGCATGTGTTCCCAGCTAGTACAGTGTACCGGACTGAAGAGGAGCTACTGTTTTTGTCAGTTTCCTAAGCAGAGTTGGACTAGAAATGGCCCGTGTGTGTAGGAAGCACAGTTTTTTTTTTCTGAGCAAGCTCACTGTTCTGGCCCTATAGGAAACACTTTAGAGTATAAGAGGGCTCTTTTCTCAAAAGCAGAGTGTGTTTCTTGTAATGCGAGCTAGCGTTTGTTTCCCAGTCCTAAATGGAGTTGAATCTCATGCCGTTTCTGGTCCTACGAGCAAGAGTTGTTTTCTGGTAAGAAGAGTCACTATTGTGCTCCCATTGCCATGCACAGAGCAAATAGCACTCGCGTCTGTTCCCAGCAAGTACAGTGTATCGGACTGAAGAGTAGCTACTGTTGTTGTCAGTTTCCTAAGCAGAGTTGAACGAGATATGGCCCGTGTGTGTAGGAAGCTCAGTTCTTTTGTTCTGAGCAAGCTCACTGTTTTGACCACATAGGAAACACAGTAGAGTAGAAGAGTGCTCTTTTCTCAAAAGCAGGGTGTGTTTCTTGTAAGGCGAGCTAGTGTTTGTTTCCCAGTCCTAAATGGAGTTGAATCACATGCAGTTTCTTGTCCTACGAGCAAGAGTTGTTTTCTGGTAAGGAAAGTCACTATTGCGTTCTCAATGCCATACACAGTGCAAATAGCACTGGCGTCTGTTCCCAGCAATTACAGTGTATCGGACTGAAGAGGAGCTACTGTTCTTGTCGGCTTCCTAAGCAGGGTTGAACTAGATATGGTCCGTGTGTAGGAAGCACAGTTTTCTGTTCTGAGCAAGCTCACTGTTTGGACCCCATAGGAAACACAATAGAGTAGAAGAGTGCTCTTTTCTCAAAAGCAGACTGTGTTTCTTGTAAGGCGAGCTAGCATTTGTTTCCCAGTCCTAAATGGAGTTGAATCACATGCAGTTTCTGGTCCTACGAGCAATAGTTGTTTTATGGTAAGAATAGTCAATATTGCGCTGCCATTGCCATACACAGGACAAATAGCACTGGCGTCTGTTCCCAGCAAGTACAGTCTATTGGACTGAAGGGGATCTACTGTTCTTGTCAGGTTCCTAAAAAGAATTGAACTAGATATGGCCCGTGTGTGTAGGAAGCACAGTTCTTTTGTTCTGAGCAAGTTCACTGTTCGGACCCCATAGGATACTCAGTAGGGTAGAAGAGTGCTCTTTTCTCAAAAGCAGAGTGTGTTTCATGTAAGGCGAGCTAGCATTTGTTTCCCAGTCCTAAATGGAGTTGAATCACATGCAGTTTGTGGTCCTACGAGCAAGAGTTGTTTTCTGGTAAGAAGAGTCACTATTGCACTCCCATTGTCATACACAGGGAAAATAGCACTCGCGTCTGTTCCCCGCAAGTACAGTGTATTGGACTGAATAGGAGCTACTGTTCTTGTCAGTTTCCTTAGCAGAGTTGAACTAGATATGGTCCATGTGTGTAGGAAGCACAGTTCTTTTGTTCTCAGCAAGCTCACTGTTCTGGCCCGATAGGAAACACTGTAGAGTAGAAGAGTGCTCTTTTCTCAAAAGCAGATTGTGTTTCTTGTAAAACGAGCTATCGTTTGTTTCCCAGTCCTAAATGGAGTTGAATCCCATGCAGTTTCGGGTCCTATGAGCAAGAGTTGTTTTCTGGTAAGAAGAGTCACTATTGTGCTCCCATTGTCATACACAGGGCAAATAGCGCTGGCGTATTTTCCCAGCATGTACAGTGTATTGGACTGAAGAGGATCTACTGTTCTTGTCAGGTTCCTAAGCAGAGTTGAATAGATATGGCCCCTGTGTGCAGGAAGCACAGTTCTTTTGTTCTGAGGAAGCTCACTCTTCAGGCCCTATAGGAAACACAGTATAGTAGAAGAATGTTCTTTTGTCAAAAGCAGAGTGTTTTTCTTGGAAGGCGAGCTTGCGTTTCTTTCCCAGTCCTAAATGGAGCTGAGACACATGCAGTTTTTGGTCCTACGAGCAAGAGCTTTTTTCTGGTAAGAAGAGTCACTATTGCACTCCCATTGCCATACACAGTGCAAATAGCACTTGCATCTGTACCCAGCAAGTACAGTGTATTGGACTGAAGAGGATCTACTGTTCTTGTCAGTTTCCAAAGCAGAATTGAATAGATATGGCCCCTGTGTGCAGGAAGCACAGTTCTTTTGTTCTGAGGAAGCTCACTCATCTGGCCCTATAGGAAACACAGTATAGTAGAAGAATGCTCTTTTGTCAAAAGCACAGAGATTTTCTTGTAAGGCGAGCTAGCATTTCTTTCCCAGTCCTAAATGGAGTTGAGACACATGCAGTTTTTCGTCCTACGAGCAAGAGTTTTTTTCTGGTAAGAAGAGTCACTATTGCACTCTCATAGCCATACACAGTGCAAATACCACTTGCATCTGTTCCCAGCAAGTACAGTGTATTGGACTGAAGAGGATCTACTGTTCTTGTCAGTTTTTTAAGCAGAGTTGAACTAGATATGGCCCGTGTGTGTAGGAAGCACAGTTCTTTTGTTCTGAGCAAGCTCACTGTTCGGACCCCATAGGAAACTCAGTAGGGTAGAAGAGTGCTCTTTTCTCAAAAGCAGAGTGTGTTTCATGTAAGGCGAGCTAGCCTTTGTTTCCCAGTCCTAAATGGAGTTGAATCACATGCAGTTTCTGTCCTACGAGCAAGAGTTGTTTTCTGGTAAGAAGAGTCACTATTGCGCTCCCATTGTCATACACAGGGCAAATAGCACTCGCGTCTGTTCCCAGCAAGTACAGTGTATTGGACTGAATAGGAGCTACTGTTCTTGTCAGTTTCCTAAGCAAAATTGAACTAGATATAACCGTGTGTGTAGGAAGCACAGTTCTTTTGTTCTGAGCAAGCTCACTGTTTTGGTTCTATAGGAAACACAGTTGAGTAGAAGAGTGCTCTTTTCGCAAAAGCAGAGTGTGTTTCTTGTAAGGCAAGCTCGCGTTTGTTTCCCAGTCCTAAATGGAGTTGCGTCACATGCAGTTTTTGGTCCTACGAGCAAGAGTTGTTTTCTGTTAAGAAGAGTCACTATTGCGCTCCAATTGCCATACACAGTGCAAATAGCACTCGCGTCTGTTCCCCACAAGTACAGTGTATTGGACTGAATAGGAGCTACTGTTCTTGTCAGTTTCCTAAGCACAGTTGAACTAGATATGGTCCGTGTGTGTAGGAAGCACAGTTCTTTTGTTCTCAGCAAGCTCACTGTTCTGGCCCGATAGGAAACACTGTAGAGTAGAAGAGTGCTCTTTTCTCAAAAGCAGAGTGTGTTTCTTGTAAAACGAGCTATCGTTTGTTTCCCAGTCCTAATTGGAGTTGAATCACATGCAGTTTCTGGTCCTATGAGCAAGAGTTGTTTTCTGGTAAGAAGAGTCACTATTGTGCTCCCATTGTCATACACAGGGCAAATAGCGCTGGCGTCTTTTCCCAGCATGTACAGTGTATTGGACTGAAGAGGATCTACTGTTCTTGTCAGGTTCTTAAGCAGAGTTGAACTAGATATGGCCGTGTGTGTAGGAAGCACAGTTCTTTTGTTCTGAGCAAGCTCACTGTTTTGGTCTTAATGGAAACACAGTTGAGTAGAAGAGTGCTCTTTTCTCAAAAGCAGAGTGTGTTTCTTGTAAGGCGAACTCACGTTTGTTTCCCAGGCCTAATTGGAGTTGAGTCACATGCAGTTTTTTGTCCTACGAGCAAGAGTTGTTTTCTGGTAAGACGAGTCACTATTGTGCTCCAATTGCCATACACAGTGCAAATAGCAATTGCGTCTGTTCCCAGCAAGTGCAGTGTATTGGACTGAAAAGGAGCTACTGTTCTTGTCAGGTTCCTAAGCAGAGTTGAACTAGATATGGTCCGTGTTTGTAGGAAGCACAGTTCTTTTGTTCTGAGCAAGCTCACTCTTTGGACCCCATAGGAAACACAGTAGAGTAGAAGAGTGCTCTCTTCTCAAAAGCAGAGTGTGTTTTTTGTAAGGCGAGCCAGCATTTGTTTCCCAGTCTTAAATGTAGTTGAATCCCATGCAGTTTCTGGTCCTAGGAGCAAGAGTTGTTTTCTGGTAAGAAGAGTCACTATTGTGCTCCCATTGTCATTCACAGGGCATATAGCACTCGTGTCTGTTCCCAGCAAGTACAGTGTTTTGGACTGAAGAGGATCTACTATTCTTGTCAGTTTCCTAAGCAGAATTGAACTAGATATGACCGTGTGTTTAGGAAGCACAGTTCTTTTGTTCTGAGCAAGCTCACTGTTTTGGCCCTATAGGAAACACAGTAGAGTAGAAGAGTGCTCTTTTCTAAAAAGCAGAGTGTGTTTCTTGTAAGGCGAGCTCACGTTTGTTTCCCAGTCCTAAATGGAGTTGAGTCACATGCAGTTTTTGCTCCAACGAGCAAGAGTTGTTTTCTTTTAAGGAAAGTCACTATGGCGCTCCCATTGCCATACACAATGCAAATAGCAATCGCGTGTGTTCCCAGCTAGTACAGTGTACCGGACTGAAGAGGAGCTACTGTTTTTGTCAGTTTCCTAAGCAGAGTTGAACTAGATATGGCCCGTGTGTGTAGGAAGCACAGTTTTTTTTTCTGAGCAAGCTCACTGTTCTGGCCCTATAGGAAACACTTTAGATTATAAGAGGGCTCTTTTCTCAAAAGAAGAGTGTGTTTCTTGTAATGCGAGCTAGCGTTTGTTTCCCAGTCCTAAATGGAGTTGAATATCATGCAGTTTCTGGTCCTACGAGCAAGAGTTGTTTTCTGGTAAGAAGAGTCACTATTGTGCTCCCATTGCCATGCACAGAGCAAATAGCACTCGCGTCTGTTCCCAGCAAGTACAGTGTATCGGACTGAAGAGTAGCTACTGTTGTTGTCAGTTTCCTAAGCAGAGTTGAACGAGATATGGCCCGTGTGTGTAGGAAGCTCAGTTCTTTGTTCTGAGCAAGCTCACTGTTTTGACCACATAGGAAACACAGTAGAGTAGAAGAGTGCTCTTTTCTCAAAAGCAGGGTGTGTTTCTTGTAAGGCGAGCTAGTGTTTGTTTCCCAGTAATAAATGGAGTTGAATCACATGCAGTTTCTGGTCCTACGAGCAAGAGTTGTTTTCTGGTAAGGAAAGTCACTATTGCGCTCCCAATGCCATACACAGTGCAAATAGCACTCGCGTCTGTTCCCAGCAAATACAGTGTATCGGACTGAAGAGGAGCTACTGTTCTTGTCGGTTTCCTAAGCAGAGTTGAACTAGCTATGGTCCGTGTGTAGGAAGCACAGTTTTCTGTTCTGAGCAAGCTCACTGTTTGGACCCCATAGGAAACACAATAGAGTAGAAGAGTGCTCTTTTCTCAAAAGCAGAGTGTGTTTCTTGTAAGGCGAGCTAGTGTTTGTTTCACAGTCCTAAATGGAGTTGAATCACATGCAGTTTCTGGTCCTACGAGCAATAGTTGTTTTATGGTAAGAATAGTCACTATTGCGCTGCCATTGCCATACACAGGACAAAAAGCACTGGCGTCTGTTCCCAGCAAGTTCAGTGTATTGGACTGAAGGGGATCTACTGTTCTTGTCAGGTTCCTAAACAGAATTGAACTAGATATGGCCGTGTGTGTAGGAAGCACAGTTCTTTTGTTCTGAGCAAGCTCACTGTTCTGGCCCTACAGGAAACACAGTAGAGTAGAAGAGTGCTCTTTTCTCAAAAGCAGAGTGTATTTCTTGTAAGGCAAGCTAGCGTTTGTTTCCCAGTCCTAAATGGAGTTGAATCACATGCAGTTTCTGGTCCTACGAGAAAGAGTTGTTTTCTGGTAAGTAGTGTCACTATTGCGCTCCCATTGTCATACACAGGGCAAATAGCACTGGCGTCTGTTCCCAGCATGTAAAGTGTATTGGACTGAAGAGGATCTACTGTTCTTGTCAGTTTCCGAAGCAGAGTTGAACTAGATATGGCCCGTGTGTGTAGGAAGCACAGTTCTTTTGTTCTGAGCAAGCTCACTGTTCGGATCCCATAGGAGACTCAGTAGAGTAGAAGAGTACTCTTTTCTCAAAAGCAGAGTGTGTAAGGCGAGCTAGCATTTGTTTCCCAGTCCTAAATGGAGTTGAATCACATGCAGTTTCTGGTCCTACGAGCAAGAGTTGTTTTCTGGTAAGAAAAGTCACTATTGCGCTCCCATTGCCATACACAGTGCAAATAGCACTCGCGTGTGTTCCCAGCTAGTACAGGGTATCGTACTGAAGAGGAGTTACTGTTTTTGTCAGTTTCCTAAGCAGAGTTGAACTAGATATGGCCCGTGTGTGTAGGAAGCACAGTTTTTTTTTTTCTGAGCAAGATCACTGTTCTGGCCCTATAGGAAACACTTTAGAGAGTAAGAGGGCTCTTTTCTCAAAAGCAGAGTGTGTTTCTTGTAATGCGAGCTAGCGTTTGTTTCCCAGTCCTAAATGGAGTTGAATCTCATGCAGTTTCTGGTCCTACGAGCAAGAGTTGTTTTCTGGTAAGAAGAGTCACTATTGTGCTCCCATTGCCTTACACAGTGCAAATAGCACTCGCGTCTGTTCTCAGCAAGTACAGTGTATCGGACTGAAGAGTAGCTACTGTTGTTGTCAGTTTCCTAAACAGAGTTGAACGAGATACGGCCCGTGTGTGTAGGAAGCTCAGTTCTTTTGTTCTGAGCAAGCTCACTGTTTTGACCACATAGGAAACACAGTAGAGTAGAAGAGTGCTCTTTTCTCAAAAGCAGAGTGTGTTTCATGTAAGGCGAGCTAGCATTTGTTTCCCAGTCCTAAATGGAGTTGAATCTCATGCAGTTTCTGGTCTTACGAGCAAGAGTTGTTTTCTGGTAAGGAAAGTCACTATTGCGCTCCCATTGACATACACAGTGCAAATAGCACTCGCGTCTGTTCCCAGCAAGTACAGTGTATCAGACTGAAGAGGAGCTACTGTTCTTGTCAGTTTCCTAAGCAGAGTTGAACTAGATATGGCCCGTGTGTAGGAAGCACAGTTCTTTTCTTCTGAGCAAGCTCACTGTTCTGGCCCTATAGGAAACACAGTAGAGTAGAAGAGTGCTCTTTTCTCTAAAGCAGAGTGTGTTTTTTGTAAGGTGAGCTAGCTTTTGTTTCCCAGTCCTAAATGGAGTTGAATCACATGCAGTTTCTGGTCCTACAAGCAAGAGTTGTTTTCTGGTAAGAAGAGTCACTATTGCGCTGCCATTGACATACAGAGGACATTTAGCACTGGCGTCTGTTCCCAGCAAGTACAGTGTATTGGACTGAAGAGGATCTACTGTTCTTGTCAGGTTCCTAAGCAGACTTGAAGTAGATATGGCCGTGTGTGTAGGAAGCACAGTTTTTTTGTTCTGAGCAAGCTCATTGTTCGGAACACATAGGAAACACAGTAGAGTAGAAGAGTGCTCTTTTCTCAAAAGCAGAGTGTGTTTTTTGGAAGTCGAGCTATCGTTTGTTTCCCAGTCCTAAATGGAGTTGAGTCACATGCAGTTTTTTGTCCAACGAGCAAGAGTTATTTTCTGGTAAGACAAGTCACTATTGCGCTCCCATTGCCATACACAGTGCAAATAGCACTCGCGTCTGTTCCCAGCAATTACAGTGTATTGGACTGAAGAGGAGCTACTGTTTTTGTCAGGTTCCTAAGCAGAGTTGAACTAGATATCGCCCGTGTGTGTAGGAAGCACAGTTCTTATGTTCTGAGCAAGCTCACTGCTCTGTCCCCATAGGAAACACAGTAGAGTAGAAGAGTGCTCTTTTCTCTAAAGCAGAGTGTGTTTCTTGTAAGGCCAGCTAGCGTTTGTTTCCCAGTCTTAAATGGAGTTGAATCACATGCAGTTTCTAGTCCTAAGAGCAAGAGTTGTTTTATGGTAAGAAGAGTCACTATTGCGCTGCCATTGCCATACACAGGACAAATAGCACTGGCGTCTGTTCCTAGCAAGTATAGTGTATTGGACTGAAGAGGATCTACTGTTCTTGTCAGGTTCCTAAGCAGACTTGAACTAGATATGGCCGTGTGTGTAGGAAGCACAGTTCTTTTGCTCTGAGCAAGCTCACTGTTCGGACACCATAGGAAACACAGTAGAGTAGAAGAGTGCTCTTTTCTCAAAAGCAGAGTGTGTTTCTTGTAAGGCAAGCTAGCGTTTGTGTCCCAGTCCTAAATGGAGTTGAATCTCATGCAGTTTCTGGTCCTAAGAGCAAGAGTTGTTTTCTGGTAAGGAAAGTCACTATTGCGCTCCCCTTGCCATACATAGTGCAAATAGCTCTCGTGTCTATTCCCAGCAAGTACAGTGTATCGGACTGAAGAGGAGCTAATGTTCTTGTCAGTTTCCTAAGCAGAGTTGAACTAGATTTGGCCCGTGTGTGTAGGAAGCACAGTTCTTATGTTCTGAACAAGCTCACTGTTCTGGCCCTATTGGAAACACAGTAGAGTAGAAGAGTGCTCTTTTCTCAAAAGCAGAGTGTGTTTTTGTAAGGCGAGTTAGCGTTAGTTTCCTAGTCCTAAATGGAGTTGAATCACATGCAGTTTCTGGTCCTACAAAAAAGAGCTGTTTTCTGGTAAGGAAAGTCACTATGGCGCTCCCATTGCCCTATACAAGGCAAATAGCACTCCCGTCTTTTCCCAGCAAGTACAGTGTATTGGACTGAATAGGAGCTACTGTTCTTGTCAGTTTCCTAAGCAGAGTTGAACTAGATATGGTCCGTGTGTGTAGGAATCACAGTTCTTTTGTTCTGAACACGCTCACTGTTTGGACCACATAGGAAACACAGTAGAGTAGAAGAGTGCTCTTTTCTCTAAAGCAGAGTGTGTTTCTTGTAAGGCGAGCTAGCGTTTGTTTCCCAGTCCTAAGTGGAGTGGAATCACATGCACTTTCTGGTCCTACGAGCAAGAGTTGTTTTCTGGTAAGGAAATCACAATTGCGCTCCCATTGCCATACACAGTGCAAATAGCCCTCCCGTCTGTTCCCAGCAAGTACATTGTATTGGACCGAAGAGGAGCTACTGTTCTTCTCAGTTTCCTAAGCAGAGTTGAACTAGATATGGCCCGTGTGTGTAGGAAGTACAGTTCTTTTTTTCTTAGCAATCTCACTCTTCTGGCCCTATAGGAAAACAGTAGAGTAGAAGATTGCTCTTTTCTCAAAAGCAGAGTGTGTTTCTTGTAAAGCGAGCTAGAGTTTATTTCCCAGTTCTAAATGGAGTTGAATCCCATGCAGTTTCTGGTCCTACGAGCAAGAGTTGTTTTCTGGTAGGAAGAGTCACTATTGCGCTGCCATTGCCATACACAGGACAAATAGCACTGGCGTCACTTCCCAGCAAGTACAGTGTATTGGACTGAAGAGGATCTACTGTTCTTGTCAGATTCCTAAGCAGAATTGAACTAGATATGGCCGTGTGTGTAGGAAGCACAGTTCTTTTGTTCTGAGCAAGCTCACTGTTCGGACCCCATAGGAAACACAGTAGAGTAGAAGAGTGCTCTTTTCTCAAAAGCAGAGTGTGTTTCTTGTAAGGCGAGCTAGCATTTGTTTCCCAGTCCTAAATGGAGTTGAATCACATGCAGTTTCTGGTCCTACGAGCAAGAGTTGTTTTCTGGTAAGGAAAGTCACTATTGCGCTCCCATTGCCATACCCAGTGCAAATAGAACTCGCGTCTGTTCCCAGCAAGTACAGTGTATCGGACTGAAGAGGAGCTACTGTTCTTGTCAGTTTCCTTAGCAGAGTTGAACTAGTTACAGCCCGTGTGTAGGAAGCACAGTTCTTTTGTTCTGAGCAAGCTCACTGTTCTGGCCCTATAGGAAAAACAATAGAGTAGAAGAGTGCTCTTTTCCCTAAAGCAGAGTGTGTTTCTTGTAAGGCGAGCTAGCGTTTGTTTCCCAGTACTAAATGGAGTTGAATCACATTCAGTTTCTAGTCCTACGACCAAGAGCTTTTTTATGGTAAGAAGAGTCACTATTGCACTGCCATTGCCATACACAGGACAAATAGCACTGGCGTCTGTTCCCAGCAAGTACAGTGTATTGTACAGAAGAGGATCTACTGTTCTTGTCAGGTTCCTAAGCAGAATTGAACTAGATATGGCCGTGTGTGTAGGAAGCACAGTTCTAATGTTCTGAGCAAGTTCAATCTTCTGGCTCTATAGGAAACACAGTAGAGTATAAGAGTGCTCTTTTCTCAAAAGCAGAGTGTGTTTCTTGCATGGAAAGCTAGCGTTTGTTTCCTAGTCCTAAATGGAGTTGAGTCACATGCAGTTTTTTGTCCTACGAGCAAGAGTTGTTTTCTGGTAAGACAAGTCACTATTGTGCTCCAATTGTCATACACAGTGCAAATAGCACTCGCGTGTGTTCCCTGCAAGTACAGTGTATTGGAAGGAAGAGGAGCTATTGTTCTTGTCAGTTTCCTAAGCAGAGTTGAACTAGATATGGCCCATGTGTGTAGGAAGCACAGTTCTTTTGTTCTGAGCAAGCACACTGCTCGGACCCCTTAGGAAACACAGTAGAGTAGAAGAGTGCTCTTTTCTCAAAAGCAGAGTGTGTTTCATGTAAGGCGAGCTAGCATTTGTTTCCCAGTCCTAAATGGAGTTGAATCACATGCAGTTTCTGGTCTTACGAGCAAGAGTTGTTTTCTGGTAAGGAAAGTCACTATTGTGCTCCAATTGCCATACACAGTGCAAATAGCACTCGCGTCTGTTCCCAGCAAGTACAGTGTATCGGACTGAAGAGGTGCTACTGTTCTTGTCAGTTTCCTAAGCAGAGTTGAACGAGATATGGCCCTGTGTATAGGAGGCACAGTCCTTTTGTTCTGAGCAAGCTCACTGTTCTGGCCCTATAGGAAACACAGTAGAGTAGAAGAGTGCTCTTTTCTCTAAAGCAGAGTGTGTTTCATGTAAGGCGAGCTAGCATTTGTTTCCCAGTCCTAAATGGAGTTGAATCTCATGCAGTTTCTGGTCTTATGAGCAAGATTTGTTTTCTGGTAAGGAAAGTCACTATTGCGCTCCCATTGACATACACAGTGCAAATAGCACTCGCGTCTGTTCCCAGCAAGTACATTGTATCGGACTGAAGAGGAGCTACTGTTCTTGTCAGTTTCCTAAGCAGAGTTGAACTAGATATGGCCCGTGTGTAGGAAGCACAGTTCTTTTGTTCTGAGCAAGCTCACTGTTCTGGCCCTATAGGAAACACAGTAGAGTAGAAGAGTGATCTTTTCTCTAAAGCAGAGTGTGTTTCTTGTATGGTGAGATAGCTTTTGTTTCCCAGTCCTAAATGGAGTTGAATCACATGCAATTTCTGGTCCTATGAGCAAGAGTTGTTTTCTGGTAAGGAAAGTCCATATTGTGCTCCTATTGCTGTACACATTGCAAATAGCACTCCCATCTGTTCCCAGCAAGTACAGTGTATTGGACTGAAGAGGAGCTACTGTTCTTGTCAGTTTCCTAAGCAGAGTTGAACTAGATATGGCCCGTGTGTGTAGGAAGCACAGTTCTTTTGTTCTGAGCAAGCTCACTGTTCGGACCCCATAGGAAACACAGTAGAGTAGAAGAATGCTCTTTTGTCAAAAGCAGAGTGTTTTTCTTGTAAGGCGAGCTTGCGTTTCTTTCCCAGTCCTAAATGGAGCTGAGACACATGCAGTTTTTGGTCCTACGCGCAAGAGTTATTTTCTGGTAAGAAGAGTCACTATTGCACTCCCATTGCCATACACAGTGCAAATAGCACTTGCATCTGTTCCCAGCAAGTACAGTGTATTGGACTGAAGAGGATCTACTGTTCTTGTCAGTTTCCTAAGCAGAGTTGAACTAGATATGGCCCGTGTGTGTAGGAAGCACAGTTCTTTTGTTCTGAGCAAGCTCACTGTTCGGATCCCATAGGAGACTCAGTAGAGTAGAAGAGTACTCTTTTCTCAAAAGCAGAGTGTGTAAGGCGAGCTAGCATTTGTTTCCCAGTCCTAAATGGAGTTGAATCACATGCAGTTTCTGGTCCTACGAGCAAGAGTTGTTTTCTGGTAAGAAAAGTCACTATTACGCTCCCATTGCCATACACAGTGCAAATAGCACTCGCGTGTGTTCCCAGCTAGTACAGGGTATCGTACTGAAGAGGAGTTACTGTTTTTGTCAGTTTCCTAAGCAGAGTTGACCTAGATATGGCCCGTGTGTATAGGAAGCACAGTTTTTTTTTTTCTGAGAAAGATCACTGTTCTGGCCCTATAGGAAACACTTTAGAGAATAAGAGGGCTCTTTTCTCAAAAGCAGAGTGTGTTTCTTGTAATGCGAGCTAGCGTTTGTTTCCCAGTCCTAAATGGAGTTGAATCTCATGCAGTTTCTGGTCCTACGAGCAAGAGTTGTTTTCTGGTAAGAAGAGTCACTATTGTGCTCCCATTGCCATACACAGTGCAAATAGCACTCGCGTCTGTTCCCAGCAAGTACAGTGTATCGGACTGAAGAGTAGCTACTGTTGTTGTCAGTTTCCTAAACAGAGTTGAACGAGATATGGCCCGTGTGTGTAGGAAGCTCAGTTCTTTTGTTCTGAGCAAGCTCACTGTTTTGACCACATAGGAAACACAGTAGAGTAGAAGAGTGCTCTTTTCTCAAAAGCAGGGTGTGTTTCTTGTAAGGCGAGCTAGTGTTTGTTTCCCAGTCCTAAATGGAGTTGAATCACATGCAGTTTCTGGTCCTACGAGCAAGAGTTGTTTTC
The DNA here is from genome assembly GCF_949786415.1 of Peromyscus eremicus. Lineage (NCBI taxonomy): Eukaryota > Metazoa > Chordata > Mammalia > Rodentia > Cricetidae > Peromyscus > Peromyscus eremicus. The sequence continues at coordinate 90,936 of NW_026734949.1, read as the reverse complement.
TGGTAAGGAAAGTCACTATTGCGCTCCCCTTGACATACACAGTGCAAACAGCACTCGCGTCTGTTCCCAGCTATTACAGTGTATCGGACTGAAGAGGAGCTACTGTTCTTGTCAGTTTCATAAGCAGAGTTGAACTAGATATGGTCCGTGTGTAGGAAGCACAGTTTTCTGTTCTGAGCAAGCTCACTGTTTGGACCCCATATGAAACACAGTAGAGTAGATGAGTGCTCTTTTCTCAAAAGCAGAGTGTATTTCTTGTAAGGCGAGCTAGCGTTTGTTTCCCAGTCCTAAATGGAGTTGAATCCCATGCAGTTTCTGTTCCTATGAGCAAGAGTTGTTTTCTTTTAAGGAAAGTCACTATGGCGCTCCCATTGCCATACACAGTGCAAATAGCACTCGCATGTGTTCCCAGCTAGTACAGTGTACCGGACTGAAGAGGAGCTACTGTTTTTGTCAGTTTCCTAAGCAGAGTTGAACTAGAAATGGCCCGTGTGTGTAGGAAGCACAGTTTTTTTTTTCTGAGCAAGCTCACTGTTCTGGCCCTATAGGAAACACTTTAGAGTATAAGAGGGCTCTTTTCTCAAAAGCAGAGTGTGTTTCTTGTAATGCGAGCTAGCGTTTGTTTCCCAGTCCTATATGGAGTTGAATCTCATGCCGTTTCTGGTCCTACGAGCAAGAGTTGTTTTCTGGTAAGAAGAGTCACTATTGTGCTCCCATTGCCATGCACAGAGCAAATAGCACTCGCGTCTGTTCCCAGCAAGTACAGTGTATCGGACTGAAGAGTAGCTACTGTTGTTGTCAGTTTCCTAAGCAGAGTTGAACGAGATATGGCCCGTGTGTGTAGGAAGCTCAGTTCTTTTGTTCTGAGCAAGCTCACTGTTTTGACCACATAGGAAACACAGTAGAGTAGAAGAGTGCTCTTTTCTCAAAAGCAGGGTGTGTTTCTTGTAAGGCGAGCTAGTGTTTGTTTCCCAGTCCTAAATGGAGTTGAATCACATGCAGTTTCTTGTCCTACGAGCAAGAGTTGTTTTCTGGTAAGGAAAGTCACTATTGCGTTCTCAATGCCATACACAGTGCAAATAGCACTGGCGTCTGTTCCCAGCAATTACAGTGTATCGGACTGAAGAGGAGCTACTGTTCTTGTCGGCTTCCTAAGCAGGGTTGAACTAGATATGGTCCGTGTGTAGGAAGCACAGTTTTCTGTTCTGAGCAAGCTCACTGTTTGGACCCCATAGGAAACACAATAGAGTAGAAGAGTGCTCTTTTCTCAAAAGCAGACTGTGTTTCTTGTAAGGCGAGCTAGCATTTGTTTCCCAGTCCTAAATGGAGTTGAATCACATGCAGTTTCTGGTCCTACGAGCAATAGTTGTTTTATGGTAAGAATAGTCAATATTGCGCTGCCATTGCCATACACAGGACAAATAGCACTGGCGTCTGTTCCCAGCAAGTACAGTCTATTGGACTGAAGGGGATCTACTGTTCTTGTCAGGTTCCTAAAAAGAATTGAACTAGATATGGCCCGTGTGTGTAGGAAGCACAGTTCTTTTGTTCTGAGCAAGTTCACTGTTCGGACCCCATAGGATACTCAGTAGGGTAGAAGAGTGCTCTTTTCTCAAAAGCAGAGTGTGTTTCATGTAAGGCGAGCTAGCATTTGTTTCCCAGTCCTAAATGGAGTTGAATCACATGCAGTTTGTGGTCCTACGAGCAAGAGTTGTTTTCTGGTAAGAAGAGTCACTATTGCACTCCCATTGTCATACACAGGGAAAATAGCACTCGTGTCTGTTCCCCGCAAGTACAGTGTATTGGACTGAATAGGAGCTACTGTTCTTGTCAGTTTCCTTAGCAGAGTTGAACTAGATATGGTCCATGTGTGTAGGAAGCACAGTTCTTTTGTTCTCAGCAAGCTCACTGTTCTGGCCCGATAGGAAACACTGTAGAGTAGAAGAGTGCTCTTTTCTCAAAAGCAGATTGTGTTTCTTGTAAAACGAGCTATCGTTTGTTTCCCAGTCCTAAATGGAGTTGAATCCCATGCAGTTTCGGGTCCTATGAGCAAGAGTTGTTTTCTGGTAAGAAGAGTCACTATTGTGCTCCCATTGTCATACACAGGGCAAATAGCGCTGGCGTATTTTCCCAGCATGTACAGTGTATTGGACTGAAGAGGATCTACTGTTCTTGTCAGGTTCCTAAGCAGAGTTGAATAGATATGGCCCCTGTGTGCAGGAAGCACAGTTCTTTTGTTCTGAGGAAGCTCACTCTTCAGGCCCTATAGGAAACACAGTATAGTAGAAGAATGCTCTTTGGTCAAAAGCAGAGTGTTTTTCTTGGAAGGCGAGCTTGCGTTTCTTTCCCAGTCCTAAATGGAGCTGAGACACATGCAGTTTTTGGTCCTACGAGCAAGAGCTTTTTTCTGGTAAGAAGAGTCACTATTGCACTCCCATTGCCATACACAGTGCAAATAGCACTTGCATCTGTTCCCAGCAAGTACAGTGTATTGGACTGAAGAGGATCTACTGTTCTTGTCAGTTTCCAAAGCAGAATTGAATAGATATGGCCCCTGTGTGCAGGAAGCACAGTTCTTTTGTTCTGAGGAAGCTCACTCATCTGGCCCTATAGGAAACACAGTATAGTAGAAGAATGCTCTTTTGTCAAAAGCACAGAGATTTTCTTGTAAGGCGAGCTAGCATTTCTTTCCCAGTCCTAAATGGAGTTGAGACACATGCAGTTTTTCGTCCTACGAGCAAGAGTTTTTTTCTGGTAAGAAGAGTCACTATTGCACTCTCATAGCCATACACAGTGCAAATACCACTTGCATCTGTTCCCAGCAAGTACAGTGTATTGGACTGAAGAGGATCTACTGTTCTTGTCAGTTTTTTAAGCAGAGTTGAACTAGATATGGCCCGTGTGTGTAGGAAGCACAGTTCTTTTGTTCTGAGCAAGCTCACTGTTCTGACCCCATAGGAAACTCAGTAGGGTAGAAGAGTGCTCTTTTCTCAAAAGCAGAGTGTGTTTCATGTAAGGCGAGCTAGCCTTTGTTTCCCAGTCCTAAATGGAGTTGAATCACATGCAGTTTCTGTCCTACGAGCAAGAGTTGTTTTCTGGTAAGAAGAGTCACTATTGCGCTCCCATTGTCATACACAGGGCAAATAGCACTCGCGTCTGTTCCCAGCAAGTACAGTGTATTGGACTGAATAGGAGCTACTGTTCTTGTCAGTTTCCTAAGCAAAATTGAACTAGATATAACCGTGTGTGTAGGAAGCACAGTTCTTTTGTTCTGAGCAAGCTCACTGTTTTGGTTCTATAGGAAACACAGTTGAGTAGAAGAGTGCTCTTTTCGCAAAAGCAGAGTGTGTTTCTTGTAAGGCAAGCTCGCGTTTGTTTCCCAGTCCTAAATGGAGTTGCGTCACATGCAGTTTTTGGTCCTACGAGCAAGAGTTGTTTTCTGGTAAGAAGAGTCACTATTGCGCTCCAATTGCCATACACAGTGCAAATAGCACTCGCGTCTGTTCCCCACAAGTACAGTGTATTGGACTGAATAGGAGCTACTGTTCTTGTCAGTTTCCTAAGCACAGTTGAACTAGATATGGTCCGTGTGTGTAGGAAGCACAGTTCTTTTGTTCTCAGCAAGCTCACTGTTCTGGCCCGATAGGAAACACTGTAGAGTAGAAGAGTGCTCTTTTCTCAAAAGCAGAGTGTGTTTCTTGTAAAACGAGCTATCGTTTGTTTCCCAGTCCTAATTGGAGTTGAATCACATGCAGTTTCTGGTCCTATGAGCAAGAGTTGTTTTCTGGTAAGAAGAGTCACTATTGTGCTCCCATTGTCATACACAGGGCAAATAGCGCTGGCGTCTGTTCCCAGCAAGTACAGTGTATTGGACTGAAGAGGATCTACTGTTCTTGTCAGGTTTATAAGCAGAATTGAACTAGATATGGCCGTGTGTGTAGGAAGCACAGTTTTTTTGTTCTGAGCAAGCTCACTGTTCGGACACCATAGGAAACACAGTAGAGTAGAGGAGTGCTCTTTTCTCTAAAGCAGAGTGTGTTTCTTGTAAGGCGAACTAGCATTTGTTTCCCAGTCCTAAATGGAGTTGAATCACATGCAGTTTCTGGTCCTACGAGCAAGAGTTGTTTTATGGTAAGAATAGTCACTATTGCACTGCCATTGCCATACACAGGACAAATAGCACTGGCGTCTGTTCCCACCAAGTACAGTATATTGGACTGAAGAGGATCTACTGTTCTTGTCAGGTTCCTAATCAGAATTGAACTAGATATGGCCGTGTGTGTAGAAAGCACAGTTCTTTTGTTCTGATCAAGGTCACTGTTCTGGCCCTACAGGAAACACAGTAGAGTAGAAGAGTGCTCTTTTCTCAAAAGCAGAGGGTGTTTCTTGGAAGGCGAGCTAGCATTTGTTTCCCAGTCCAAAATGGAGTTGAATCCCATGCAGTTTCTTGTCCTACGAGCAAGAGTTGTGTTCTGGTAAGAAGAGTCACTATTGTGCTGCCATTGCCATACACAGGATAAATAGCACTGTTGGCTGTTCCCAGCAAGTACACTGTATTGGACTGAAGAGGATCTACTCTTCATGTCAAGTTCCTAAGCAGAATTGAACTACATATGGCCGTGTGTGTAGGAAGCACAGTTCTTTTGTTCTGATCAAGCTCACTGTTCTGGCCCTACAGGAAACACAGTAGAGTAGAAGAGTGCTCTTTTCTCAAAAGCAGAGGGTGTTTCTTGGAAGGCGAGCTAGCATTTGTTTCCCAGTCCAAAATGGAGTTGAATCCCATGCAGTTTCTTGTCCTACGAGCAAGAGTTGTGTTCTGGTAAGAAGAGTCACTATTGTGCTGCCATTGCCATACACAGGATAAATAGCACTGTTTTCTGTTCCGAGCAAGTACACTGTATTGGACTGAAGAGGATCCACTCTTCATGTCAAGTTCCTAAGCAGAATTGAACTACATATGGCCGTGTTTGTAGGAAGCACAGTTCTTTTGTTCTGAGCAAGCTCACTGTTCTGGCCCTATAGAAAACACAGTAGAGTAGAAGAGTGCTCTTTTCTCAAAAGCAGAGTGTGTTTCTTGTAAGGCGAGCTAGTGTTTTTTTCCCAGTCAAAAATGGAGTTGAATCCCATGCAGTTTCTGGTCCTACGAGCAAGAGTTGTTTTCTGGTAAGGAAAGTCACTATTGTGTTCCCATTGCCATACACAGTGCAAAGAGCACTCGCGTCTGTTCCCAGCAAGTACAGTGTATCGGACTGTAGAGGAGCTACTGTTCTTGTCAGTTTCCTAAGCAGAGTTGATCGAGATATGGCGCGTGTGTGTAGGAAGAACAGTTCTCTTGTTCTGAGCAAGCTCACTGTTCTGGCCCTATAAGAAACACAGTAGAGTAGAAGAGTGCTCTTTTCTCTAAAGCAGAGTGTGTTTCATGTAAGGCGAGCTAGCATTTGTTTCCCAGTCCTAAATGGAGTTGAATCACATGCAGTTTCTGGTCCTACGATTAAGAATTGGTTTCTGTTAAGGAAAGACACTATTGAGCTCTCATTGCCATACATAGAGCATATAGCACTCGGTCCGTTCCCAGCAAGTACATTGTATCGGACTGAAGAGGAGCTACTGTTCTTGTCAGTTTCCTAAGCAGAGTTGAACTAGATATGGCCCGTGTGAAGGAAGCACAGTTCTTTTGTTCTGATCAAGCTCACTGTACTGGCCCTATAGGAAACACAGTAGAGTAGAAGAGTGCTCTTTTCTCAAAAGCAGAGTGTTTTTCTTGTAAGGCGAGCTAGCGTTTGTTTCCCAGTCCTAAATGGAGTTGAATCACATGCAGTTTCTGGTCCTAGGAACAAGAGTTGTTTTCTGGTAAGAAGAGTCACTATTGCGCTCCCATTGTCATACACAGGGCAAATAGTACTGGCGTCTGTTCCCAGCATGTACAGTGTATTGGACTGAAGAGGATCTACTGTTCTTGTCAGTTTCCTAAGCAGAATTGAATAGATATGGCCCCTGTGTGCAGGAAGCGCAGTTATTTTGTTCTGAGGAAGCTCACTCTTCAGGCCCTATAGGAAACACAGTATAATAGAACAATGCTCTTTTGTCAAAAGCAGAGTGTTTTTCTTGTAAGGCGAGCTTGCGTTTCTTTCCCAGTCCTAAATGGAGCTGAAACACATACAGTTTTTGGTACTACGAGCAAGAGTTTTTTTCTGGTAAGAAGAGTCACTATTGCACTCCCATTGCCAAACACAGTGCAAATAGCACTTTCACCTGTTCCCAGCAAGTACAGTGTATTGGACTGAAGAGGATCTACTGTTCTTGTCAGTTTCCTAAGCAGAGTTGAACTAGATATGGCCCGTGTGTGTAGGAAGCACAGTTCTTTTGTTCTGAGCAAGCTCACTGTTCGGATCCCATAGGAGACTCAGTAGTGTAGAAGAGTACTCTTTTCTCAAAAGCAGAGTGTGTTTCATGTAAGGCGAGCTAGCATTTGTTTCCCAGTCCTAAATGGAGTTGAATCACATACAGTTTCTGGTCTTACGAGCAAGAGTTGTTTTCTGGTAAGAAGAGTCCCTATTGCGCTCCCATTGTCATAAACAGAGCAAATAGTCCTGTCGTCTGTTCCTAGCATGTACAGTGAATTGGACTGAAGAGGAGCTACTGTTCTTGTCAGTTTCCTAAGCAGAGTTGAACTAGATATGGCCCATGTGTGTAGGAAGCACAGTTCTTTTGTTCTGAGCAAGCTCACTGTTCGGACCCATAGGAAACACAGTAGAGTAGAAGAGTGCTCTTTTCTCAAAAGCAGAGTGTGTTTCATGTAAGGCGAGCTAGCATTTGTTTCCCAGTCCTAAATGGAGTTGAATCACAGGCAGTTTCTGGTCCTACGAGCAAGAGTTGTTTTCTGGTAAGAAAAGTCACTATTGCGCTCCCATTGCCATACTCAGTGCAAATAGCACTCGCGTGTGTTCCCAGCTAGTACAGGGTATCGTACTGAAGAGGAGTTACTGTTTTTGTCAGTTTCCTAAGCAGAGTTGAACTAGATATGGCCCGTGTGTGTAGGAAGCACAGTTTTTTTTTTTTCTGAGCAAGATCACTGTTCTGGCCCTATAGGAAACAAATTAGAGAGTAAGAGGGCTCTTTTCTCAAAAGCAGAGTGTGTTTCTTGTAATGCGAGCTAGCGTTTGTTTCCCAGTCCTAAATGGAGTTGAATCTCATGCAGTTTCTGGTCCTACGAGCAAGAGTTGTTTTCTGGTAAGAAGAGTCACTATTGTGCTCCCATTGCCTTACACAGTGCAAATAGCACTCGCGTCTGTTCTCAGCAAGTACAGTGTATCGGACTGAAGAGTAGCTACTGTTGTTGTCAGTTTCCTAAACAGAGTTGAACGAGATACGGCCCGTGTGTGTAGGAAGCTCAGTTCTTTTGTTCTGAGCAAGCTCACTGTTTTGACCACATAGGAAACACAGTAGAGTAGAAGAGTGCTCTTTTCTCAAAAGCAGAGTGTGTTTCATGTAAGGCGAGCTAGCATTTGTTTCCCAGTCCTAAATGGAGTTGAATCACATGCAGTTTCTGGTCCTACGAGCAAGAGTTGTTTTCTGGTAAGAAAAGTCACTATTGCGCTCCCATTACCATACACAGTGCAAATAGCACTCGCGTCTGTTCCCAGCAAGTACAGTGTATGGGACTGAAGAGGTGCTACTGTTCTTGTCAGTTTCCTAAGCAGAGTTGAACGAGATATGGCCCTGTGTGTAGGACGCACAGTTATTTTGTTCTGAGCAAGCTCACTGTTCTGGCCCTATAGGAAACACAGTAGAGTAGAAGAGTGCTCTTTTCTCTAAAGCAGAGTGTGTTTCATGTAAGGCGAGCTAGCATTTGTTTCCCAGTCCTAAATGGAGTTGAATCTCATGCAGTTTCTGGTCTTACGAGCAAGAGTTGTTTTCTGGTAAGGAAAGTCACTATTGCGCTCCCATTGACATACACAGTGCAAATAGCACTCGCGTCTGTTCCCAGCAAGTACAGTGTATCAGACTGAAGAGGAGCTACTGTTCTTGTCAGTTTCCTAAGCAGAGTTGAACTAGATATGGCCCGTGTGTAGGAAGCACAGTTCTTTTCTTCTGAGCAAGCTCACTGTTCTGGCCCTATAGGAAACACAGTAGAGTAGAAGAGTGCTCTTTTCTCTAAAGCAGAGTGTGTTTTTTGTAAGGTGAGCTAGCTTTTGTTTCCCAGTCCTAAATGGAGTTGAATCACATGCAGTTTCTGGTCCTACAAGCAAGAGTTGTTTTCTGGTAAGAAGAGTCACTATTGCGCTGCCATTGACATACAGAGGACATTTAGCACTGGCGTCTGTTCCCAGCAAGTACAGTGTATTGGACTGAAGAGGATCTACTGTTCTTGTCAGGTTCCTAAGCAGACTTGAAGTAGATATGGCCGTGTGTGTAGGAAGCACAGTTTTTTTGTTCTGAGCAAGCTCATTGTTCGGAACACATAGGAAACACAGTAGAGTAGAAGAGTGCTCTTTTCTCAAAAGCAGAGTGTGTTTTTTGGAAGTCGAGCTAGCGTTTGTTTCCCAGTCCTAAATGGAGTTGAGTCACATGCAGTTTTTTGTCCAACGAGCAAGAGTTATTTTCTGGTAAGACAAGTCACTATTGCGCTCCCATTGCCATACACAGTGCAAATAGCACTCGCGTCTGTTCCCAGCAATTACAGTGTATTGGACTGAAGAGGAGCTACTGTTTTTGTCAGGTTCCTAAGCAGAGTTGAACTAGATATCGCCCGTGTGTGTAGGCAGCACAGTTCTTATGTTCTGAGCAAGCTCACTGCTCTGTCCCCATAGGAAACACAGTAGAGTAGAAGAGTGCTCTTTTCTCTAAAGCAGAGTGTGTTTCTTGTAAGGCCAGCTAGCGTTTGTTTCCCAGTCTTAAATGGAGTTGAATCACATGCAGTTTCTAGTCCTAAGAGCAAGAGTTGTTTTATGGTAAGAAGAGTCACTATTGCGCTGCCATTGCCATACACAGGACAAATAGCACTGGCGTCTGTTCCTAGCAAGTATAGTGTATTGGACTGAAGAGGATCTACTGTTCTTCTCAGGTTCCTAAGCAGACTTGAACTAGATATGGCCGTGTGTGTAGGAAGCACAGTTCTTTTGCTCTGAGCAAGCTCACTGTTCGGACACCATAGGAAACACAGTAGAGTAGAAGAGTGCTCTTTTCTCAAAAGCAGAGTGTGTTTCTTGTAAGGCAAGCTAGCGTTTGTGTCCCAGTCCTAAATGGAGTTGAATCTCATGCAGTTTCTGGTCCTAAGAGCAAGAGTTGTTTTCTGGTAAGGAAAGTCACTATTGCGCTCCCCTTGCCATACATAGTGCAAATAGCTCTTGCGTCTATTCCCAGCAAGTACAGTGTATCGGACTGAAGAGGAGCTAATGTTCTTGTCAGTTTCCTAAGCAGAGTTGAACTAGATTTGGCCCGTGTGTGTAGGAAGCACAGTTCTTATGTTCTGAACAAGCTCACTATTCTGGCCCTATTGGAAACACAGTAGAGTAGAAGAGTGCTCTTTTCTCAAAAGCAGAGTGTGTTTTTGTAAGGCGAGTTAGCGTTAGTTTCCTAGTCCTAAATGGAGTTGAATCACATGCAGTTTCTGGTCCTACAAAAAAGAGCTGTTTTCTGGTAAGGAAAGTCACTATGGCGCTCCCATTGCCCTATACAAGGCAAATAGCACTCCCGTCTTTTCCCAGCAAGTACAGTGTATTGGACTGAATAGGAGCATCTGTTCTTGTCAGTTTCCTAAGCAGAGTTGAACTAGATATGGTCCGTGTGTGTAGGAATCACAGTTCTTTTGTTCTGAACACGCTCACTGTTTGGACCACATAGGAAACACAGTAGAGTAGAAGAGTGCTCTTTTCTCTAAAGCAGAGTGTGTTTCTTGTAAGGCGAGCTAGCGTTTGTTTCCCAGTCCTAAGTGGAGTGGAATCACATGCACTTTCTGGTCCTACGAGCAAGAGTTGTTTTCTGGTAAGGAAATCACAATTGCGCTCCCATTGCCATACACAGTGCAAATAGCCCTCCCGTCTGTTCCCAGCAAGTACATTGTATTGGACCGAAGAGGAGCTACTGTTCTTCTCAGTTTCCTAAGCAGAGTTGAACTAGATATGGCCCGTGTGTGTAGGAAGTACAGTTCTTTTTTTCTTAGCAATCTCACTCTTCTGGCCCTATAGGAAAACAGTAGAGTAGAAGATTGCTCTTTTCTCAAAAGCAGAGTGTGTTTCTTGTAAAGCGAGCTAGAGTTTATTTCCCAGTTCTAAATGGAGTTGAATCCCATGCAGTTTCTGGTCCTACGAGCAAGAGTTGTTTTCTGGTAGGAAGAGTCACTATTGCGCTGCCATTGCCATACACAGGACAAATAGCACTGGCGTCTCTTCCCAGCAAGTACAGTGTATTGGACTGAAGAGGATCTACTGTTCTTGTCAGATTCCTAAGCAGAATTGAACTAGATATGGCCGTGTGTGTAGGAAGCACAGTTCTTTTGTTCTGAGCAAGCTCACTGTTCGGACCCCATAGGAAACACAGTAGAGTAGAAGAGTGCTCTTTTCTCAAAAGCAGAGTGTGTTTCTTGTAAGGCGAGCTAGCATTTGTTTCCCAGTCCTAAATGGAGTTGAATCACATGCAGTTTCTGGTCCTACGAGCAAGAGTTGTTTTCTGGTAAGGAAAGTCACTATTGCGCTCCCATTGCCATACCCAGTGCAAATAGAACTCGCGTCTGTTCCCAGCAAGTACAGTGTATCGGACTGAAGAGGAGCTACTGTTCTTGTCAGTTTCCTTAGCAGAGTTGAACTAGTTACAGCCCGTGTGTAGGAAGCACAGTTCTTTTGTTCTGAGCAAGCTCACTGTTCTGGCCCTATAGGAAAAACAATAGAGTAGAAGAGTGCTCTTTTCCCTAAAGCAGAGTGTGTTTCTTGTAAGGCGAGCTAGCGTTTGTTTCCCAGTACTAAATGGAGTTGAATCACATTCAGTTTCTAGTCCTATGACCAAGAGCTTTTTTATGGTAAGAAGAGTCACTATTGCACTGCCATTGCCATACACAGGACAAATAGCACTGGCGTCTGTTCCCAGCAAGTACAGTGTATTGTACAGAAGAGGATCTACTGTTCTTGTCAGGTTCCTAAGCAGAATTGAACTAGATATGGCCGTGTGTGTAGGAAGCACAGTTCTAATGTTCTGAGCAAGTTCAATCTTCTGGCTCTATAGGAAACACAGTAGAGTAGAAGAGTGCTCTTTTCTCAAAAGCAGAGTGTGTTTCTTGCATGGAAAGCTAGCGTTTGTTTCCAAGTCCTAAATGGAGTTGAGTCACATGCAGTTTTTTGTCCTACGAGCAAGAGTTGTTTTCTGGTAAGACAAGTCACTATTGTGCTCCAATTGTCATACACAGTGCAAATAGCACTCGCGTGTGTTCCCTGCAAGTACAGTGTATTGGAAGGAAGAGGAGCTATTGTTCTTGTCAGTTTCCTAAGCAGAGTTGAACTAGATATGGCCCATGTGTGTAGGAAGCACAGTTCTTTTGTTCTGAGCAAGCACACTGCTCGGACCCCTTAGGAAACACAGTAGAGTAGAAGAGTGCTCTTTTCTCAAAAGCAGAGTGTGTTTCATGTAAGGCGAGCTAGCATTTGTTTCCCAGTCCTAAATGGAGTTGAATCACATGCAGTTTCTGGTCTTACGAGCAAGAGTTGTTTTCTGGTAAGGAAAGTCACTATTGTGCTCCCATTGCCATACACAGTGCAAATAGCACTCGCGTCTGTTCCCAGCAAGTACAGTGTATCGGACTGAAGAGGTGCTACTGTTCTTGTCAGTTTCCTAAGCAGAGTTGAACGAGATATGGCCCTGTGTGTAGGAGGCACAGTCCTTTTGTTCTGAGCAAGCTCACTGTTCTGGCCCTATAGGAAACACAGTAGAGTAGAAGAGTGCTCTTTTCTCTAAAGCAGAGTGTGTTTCATGTAAGGCGAGCTAGCATTTGTTTCCCAGTCCTAAATGGAGTTGAATCTCATGCAGTTTCTGGTCTTATGAGCAAGATTTGTTTTCTGGTAAGGAAAGTCACTATTGCGCTCCCATTGACATACACAGTGCAAATAGCACTCGCGTCTGTTCCCAGCAAGTACATTGTATCGGACTGAAGAGGAGCTACTGTTCTTGTCAGTTTCCTAAGCAGAGTTGAACTAGATATGGCCCGTGTGTAGGAAGCACAGTTCTTTTGTTCTGAGCAAGCTCACTGTTCTGGCCCTATAGGAAACACAGTAGAGTAGAAGAGTGATCTTTTCTCTAAAGCAGAGTGTGTTTCTTGTATGGTGAGATAGCTTTTGTTTCCCAGTCCTAAATGGAGTTGAATCACATGCAATTTCTGGTCCTATGAGCAAGAGTTGTTTTCTGGTAAGGAAAGTCCATATTGTGCTCCTATTGCTGTACACATTGCAAATAGCACTCCCATCTGTTCCCAGCAAGTACAGTGTATTGGACTGAAGAGGAGCTACTGTTCTTGTCAGTTTCCTAAGCAGAGTTGAACTAGATATGGCCCGTGTGTGTAGGAAGCACAGTTCTTTTGTTCTGAGCAAGCTCACTGTTCGGACCCCATAGGAAACACAGTAGAGTAGAAGAATGCTCTTTTGTCAAAAGCAGAGCGTTTTTCTTGTAAGGCGAGCTAGCGTTTCTTTCCCAGTCCTAAATGGAGCTGAGACACATGCAGTTTTTGGTCCTACGCGCAAGAGTTATTTTCTGGTAAGAAGAGTCACTATTGCACTCCCATTGCCATACACAGTGCAAATAGCACTTGCATCTGTTCCCAGCAAGTACAGTGTATTGGACTGAAGAGGATCTACTGTTCTTGTCAGTTTCCTAAGCAGAGTTGAACTAGATATGGCCCGTGTGTGTAGGAAGCACAGTTCTTTTGTTCTGAGCAAGCTCACTGTTCGGATCCCATAGGAGACTCAGTAGAGTAGAAGAGTACTCTTTTCTCAAAAGCAGAGTGTGTAAGGCGAGCTAGCATTTGTTTCCCAGTCCTAAATGGAGTTGAATCACATGCAGTTTCTGGTCCTACGAGCAAGAGTTGTTTTCTGGTAAGAAAAGTCACTATTGCGCTCCCATTGCCATACACAGTGCAAATAGCACTCGCGTGTGTTCCCAGCTAGTACAGGGTATCGTACTGAAGAGGAGTTACTGTTTTTGTCAGTTTCCTAAGCAGAGTTGACCTAGATATGGCCCGTGTGTATAGGAAGCACAGTTTTTTTTTTTCTGAGAAAGATCACTGTTCTGGCCCTATAGGAAACACTTTAGAGAATAAGAGGGCTCTTTTCTCAAAAGCAGAGTGTGTTTCTTGTAATGCGAGCTAGCGTTTGTTTCCCAGTCCTAAATGGAGTTGAATCTCATGCAGTTTCTGGTCCTACGAGCAAGAGTTGTTTTCTGGTAAGAAGAGTCACTATTGTGCTCCCATTGCCATACACAGTGCAAATAGCACTCGCGTCTGTTCCCAGCAAGTACAGTGTATCGGACTGAAGAGTAGCTACTGTTGTTGTCAGTTTCCTAAACAGAGTTGAACGAGATATGGCCCGTGTGTGTAGGAAGCTCAGTTCTTTTGTTCTGAGCAAGCTCACTGTTTTGACCACATAGGAAACACAGTAGAGTAGAAGAGTGCTCTTTTCTCAAAAGCAGGGTGTGTTTCTTGTAAGGCGAGCTAGTGTTTGTTTCCCAGTCCTAAATGGAGTTGAATCACATGCAGTTTCTGGTCCTACGAGCAAGAGTTGTTTTCTGGTAAGGAAAGTCACTATTGCGCTCCCCTTGACATACACAGTGCAAATAGCACTCGCGTCTGTTCCCAGCTATTACAGTGTATCGGACTGAAGAGGAGCTACTGTTCTTGTCAGTTTCATAAGCAGAGTTGAACTAGATATGGTCCGTGTGTAGGAAGCACAGTTTTCTGTTCTGAGCAAGCTCACTGTTTGGACCCCATATGAAACACAGTAGAGTAGATGAGTGCTCTTTTCTCAAAAGCAGAGTGTATTTCTTGTAAGGCGAGCTAGCGTTTGTTTCCCAGTCCTAAATGGAGTTGAATCCCATGCAGTTTCTGTTCCTATGAGCAAGAGTTGTTTTCTTTTAAGGAAAGTCACTATGGCGCTCCCATTGCCATACACAGTGCAAATAGCACTCGCATGTGTTCCCAGCTAGTACAGTGTACCGGACTGAAGAGGAGCAACTGTTTTTGTCAGTTTCCTAAGCAGAGTTGGACTAGAAATGGCCCGTGTGTGTAGGAAGCACAGTTTTTTTTTTCTGAGCAAGCTCACTGTTCTGGCCCTATAGGAAACACTTTAGAGTATAAGAGGGCTCTTTTCTCAAAAGCAGAGTGTGTTTCTTGTAATGCGAGCTAGCGTTTGTTTCCCAGTCCTAAATGGAGTTGAATCTCATGCCGTTTCTGGTCCTACGAGCAAGAGTTGTTTTCTGGTAAGAAGAGTCACTATTGTGCTCCCATTGCCATGCACAGAGCAAATAGCACTCGCGTCTGTTCCCAGCAAGTACAGTGTATCGGACTGAAGAGTAGCTACTGTTGTTGTCAGTTTCCTAAGCAGAGTTGAACGAGATATGGCCCGTGTGTGTAGGAAGCTCAGTTCTTTTGTTCTGAGCAAGCTCACTGTTTTGACCACATAGGAAACACAGTAGAGTAGAAGAGTGCTCTTTTCTCAAAAGCAGGGTGTGTTTCTTGTAAGGCGAGCTAGTGTTTGTTTCCCAGTCCTAAATGGAGTTGAATCACATGCAGTTTCTTGTCCTACGAGCAAGAGTTGTTTTCTGGTAAGGAAAGTCACTATTGCGTTCTCAATGCCATACACAGTGCAAATAGCACTGGCGTCTGTTCCCAGCAATTACAGTGTATCGGACTGAAGAGGAGCTACTGTTCTCGTCGGCTTCCTAAGCAGGGTTGAACTAGATATGGTCCGTGTGTAGGAAGCACAGTTTTCTGTTCTGAGCAAGCTCACTGTTTGGACCCCATAGGAAACACAATAGAGTAGAAGAGTGCTCTTTTCTCAAAAGCAGACTGTGTTTCTTGTAAGGCGAGCTAGCATTTGTTTCCCAGTCCTAAATGGAGTTGAATCACATGCAGTTTCTGGTCCTACGAGCAATAGTTGTTTTATGGTAAGAATAGTCAATATTGCGCTGCCATTGCCATACACAGGACAAATAGCACTGGCGTCTGTTCCCAGCAAGTACAGTCTATTGGACTGAAGGGGATCTACTGTTCTTGTCAGGTTCCTAAAAAGAATTGAACTAGATATGGCCCGTGTGTGTAGGAAGCACAGTTCTTTTGTTCTGAGCAAGTTCACTGTTCGGACCCCATAGGATACTCAGTAGGGTAGAAGAGTGCTCTTTTCTCAAAAGCAGAGTGTGTTTCATGTAAGGCGAGCTAGCATTTGTTTCCCAGTCCTAAATGGAGTTGAATCACATGCAGTTTGTGGTCCTACGAGCAAGAGTTGTTTTCTGGTAAGAAGAGTCACTATTGCACTCCCATTGTCATACACAGGGAAAATAGCACTCGCGTCTGTTCCCCGCAAGTACAGTGTATTGGACTGAATAGGAGCTACTGTTCTTGTCAGTTTCCTTAGCAGAGTTGAACTAGATATGGTCCATGTGTGTAGGAAGCACAGTTCTTTTGTTCTCAGCAAGCTCACTGTTCTGGCCCGATAGGAAACACTGTAGAGTAGAAGAGTGCTCTTTTCTCAAAAGCAGATTGTGTTTCTTGTAAAACGAGCTATCGTTTGTTTCCCAGTCCTAAATGGAGTTGAATCCCATGCAGTTTCGGGTCCTATGAGCAAGAGTTGTTTTCTGGTAAGAAGAGTCACTATTGTGCTCCCATTGTCATACACAGGGCAAATAGCGCTGGCGTATTTTCCCAGCATGTACAGTGTATTGGACTGAAGAGGATCTACTGTTCTTGTCAGGTTCCTAAGCAGAGTTGAATAGATATGGCCCCTGTGTGCAGGAAGCACAGTTCTTTTGTTCTGAGGAAGCTCACTCTTCAGGCCCTATAGGAAACACAGTATAGTAGAAGAATGTTCTTTTGTCAAAAGCAGAGTGTTTTTCTTGGAAGGCGAGCTTGCGTTTCTTTCCCAGTCCTAAATGGAGCTGAGACACATGCAGTTTTTGGTCCTACGAGCAAGAGCTTTTTTCTGGTAAGAAGAGTCACTATTGCACTCCCATTGCCATACACAGTGCAAATAGCACTTGCATCTGTACCCAGCAAGTACAGTGTATTGGACTGAAGAGGATCTACTGTTCTTGTCAGTTTCCAAAGCAGAATTGAATAGATATGGCCCCTGTGTGCAGGAAGCACAGTTCTTTTGTTCTGAGGAAGCTCACTCATCTGGCCCTATAGGAAACACAGTATAGTAGAAGAATGCTCTTTTGTCAAAAGCACAGAGATTTTCTTGTAAGGCGAGCTAGCATTTCTTTCCCAGTCCTAAATGGAGTTGAGACACATGCAGTTTTTCGTCCTACGAGCAAGAGTTTTTTTCTGGTAAGAAGAGTCACTATTGCACTCTCATAGCCATACACAGTGCAAATACCACTTGCATCTGTTCCCAGCAAGTACAGTGTATTGGACTGAAGAGGATCTACTGTTCTTGTCAGTTTTTTAAGCAGAGTTGAACTAGATATGGCCCGTGTGTGTAGGAAGCACAGTTCTTTTGTTCTGAGCAAGCTCACTGTTCGGACCCCATAGGAAACTCAGTAGGGTAGAAGAGTGCTCTTTTCTCAAAAGCAGAGTGTGTTTCATGTAAGGCGAGCTAGCCTTTGTTTCCCAGTCCTAAATGGAGTTGAATCACATGCAGTTTCTGTCCTACGAGAAAGAGTTGTTTTCTGGTAAGAAGAGTCACTATTGCGCTCCCATTGTCATACACAGGGCAAATAGCACTCGCGTCTGTTCCCAGCAAGTACAGTGTATTGGACTGAATAGGAGCTACTGTTCTTGTCAGTTTCCTAAGCAAAATTGAACTAGATATAACCGTGTGTGTAGGAAGCACAGTTCTTTTGTTCTGAGCAAGCTCACTGTTTTGGTTCTATAGGAAACACAGTTGAGTAGAAGAGTGCTCTTTTCGCAAAAGCAGAGTGTGTTTCTTGTAAGGCAAGCTCGCGTTTGTTTCCCAGTCCTAAATGGAGTTGCGTCACATGCAGTTTTTGGTCCTACGAGCAAGAGTTGTTTTCTGGTAAGAAGAGTCACTATTGCGCTCCAATTGCCATACACAGTGCAAATAGCACTCGCGTCTGTTCCCCACAAGTACAGTGTATTGGACTGAATAGGAGCTACTGTTCTTGTCAGTTTCCTAAGCACAGTTGAACTAGATATGGTCCGTGTGTGTAGGAAGCACAGTTCTTTTGTTCTCAGCAAGCTCACTGTTCTGGCCCGATAGGAAACACTGTAGAGTAGAAGAGTGCTCTTTTCTCAAAAGCAGAGTGTGTTTCTTGTAAAACGAGCTATCGTTTGTTTCCCAGTCCTAATTGGAGTTGAATCACATGCAGTTTCTGGTCCTATGAGCAAGAGTTGTTTTCTGGTAAGAAGAGTCACTATTGTGCTCCCATTGTCATACACAGGGCAAATAGCGCTGGCGTCTTTTCCCAGCATGTACAGTGTATTGGACTGAAGAGGATCTACTGTTCTTGTCAGGTTCTTAAGCAGAGTTGAACTAGATATGGCCGTGTGTGTAGGAAGCACAGTTCTTTTGTTCTGAGCAAGCTCACTGTTTTGGTCTTAATGGAAACACAGTTGAGTAGAAGAGTGCTCTTTTCTCAAAAGCAGAGTGTGTTTCTTGTAAGGCGAACTCACGTTTGTTTCCCAGGCCTAATTGGAGTTGAGTCACATGCAGTTTTTTGTCCTACGAGCAAGAGTTGTTTTCTGGTAAGACGAGTCACTATTGTGCTCCAATTGCCATACACAGTGCAAATAGCAATTGCGTCTGTTCCCAGCAAGTGCAGTGTATTGGACTGAAAAGGAGCTACTGTTCTTGTCAGGTTCCTAAGCAGAGTTGAACTAGATATGGTCCGTGTTTGTAGGAAGCACAGTTCTTTTGTTCTGAGCAAGCTCACTCTTTGGACCCCATAGGAAACACAGTAGAGTAGAAGAGTGCTCTCTTCTCAAAAGCAGAGTGTGTTTTTTGTAAGGCGAGCCAGCATTTGTTTCCCAGTCTTAAATGTAGTTGAATCCCATGCAGTTTCTGGTCCTAGGAGCAAGAGTTGTTTTCTGGTAAGAAGAGTCACTATTGTGCTCCCATTGTCATTCACAGGGCATATAGCACTCGTGTCTGTTCCCAGCAAGTACAGTGTTTTGGACTGAAGAGGATCTACTATTCTTGTCAGTTTCCTAAGCAGAATTGAACTAGATATGACCGTGTGTTTAGGAAGCACAGTTCTTTTGTTCTGAGCAAGCTCACTGTTTTGGCCCTATAGGAAACACAGTAGAGTAGAAGAGTGCTCTTTTCTAAAAAGCAGAGTGTGTTTCTTGTAAGGCGAGCTCACGTTTGTTTCCCAGTCCTAAATGGAGTTGAGTCACATGCAGTTTTTGCTCCTACGAGCAAGAGTTGTTTTCTTTTAAGGAAAGTCACTATGGCGCTCCCATTGCCATACACAATGCAAATAGCAATCGCGTGTGTTCCCAGCTAGTACAGTGTACCGGACTGAAGAGGAGCTACTGTTTTTGTCAGTTTCCTAAGCAGAGTTGAACTAGATATGGCCCGTGTGTGTAGGAAGCACAGTTTTTTTTTCTGAGCAAGCTCACTGTTCTGGCCCTATAGGAAACACTTTAGATTATAAGAGGGCTCTTTTCTCAAAAGAAGAGTGTGTTTCTTGTAATGCGAGCTAGCGTTTGTTTCCCAGTCCTAAATGGAGTTGAATATCATGCAGTTTCTGGTCCTACGAGCAAGAGTTGTTTTCTGGTAAGAAGAGTCACTATTGTGCTCCCATTGCCATGCACAGAGCAAATAGCACTCGCGTCTGTTCCCAGCAAGTACAGTGTATCGGACTGAAGAGTAGCTACTGTTGTTGTCAGTTTCCTAAGCAGAGTTGAACGAGATATGGCCCGTGTGTGTAGGAAGCTCAGTTCTTTGTTCTGAGCAAGCTCACTGTTTTGACCACATAGGAAACACAGTAGAGTAGAAGAGTGCTCTTTTCTCAAAAGCAGGGTGTGTTTCTTGTAAGGCGAGCTAGTGTTTGTTTCCCAGTCCTAAATGGAGTTGAATCACATGCAGTTTCTGGTCCTACGAGCAAGAGTTGTTTTCTGGTAAGGAAAGTCACTATTGCGCTCCCAATGCCATACACAGTGCAAATAGCACTCGCGTCTGTTCCCAGCAAATACAGTGTATCGGACTGAAGAGGAGCTACTGTTCTTGTCGGTTTCCTAAGCAGAGTTGAACTAGCTATGGTCCGTGTGTAGGAAGCACAGTTTTCTGTTCTGAGCAAGCTCACTGTTTTGACCACATAGGAAACACAGTAGAGTAGAAGAGTGCTCTTTTCTCAAAAGCAGAGTGTATTTCTTGTAAGGCAAGCTAGCGTTTGTTTCCCAGTCCTAAATGGAGTTGAATCACATGCAGTTTCTGGTCCTACGAGAAAGAGTTGTTTTCTGGTAAGTAGTGTCACTATTGCGCTCCCATTGTCATACACAGGGCAAATAGCACTGGCGTCTGTTCCCATCATGTAAAGTGTATTGGACTGAAGAGGATCTACTGTTCTTGTCAGTTTCCGAAGCAGAGTTGAACTAGATATGGCCCGTGTGTGTAGGAAGCACAGTTCTTTTGTTCTGAGCAAGCTCACTGTTCGGATCCCATAGGAGACTCAGTAGAGTAGAAGAGTACTCTTTTCTCAAAAGCAGAGTGTGTAAGGCGAGCTAGCATTTGTTTCCCAGTCCTAAATGGAGTTGAATCACATGCAGTTTCTGGTCCTACGAGCAAGAGTTGTTTTCTGGTAAGAAAAGTCACTATTGCGCTCCCATTGCCATACACAGTGCAAATAGCACTCGCGTGTGTTCCCAGCTAGTACAGGGTATCGTACTGAAGAGGAGTTACTGTTTTTGTCAGTTTCCTAAGCAGAGTTGAACTAGATATGGCCCGTGTGTGTAGGAAGCACAGTTTTTTTTTTTCTGAGCAAGATCACTGTTCTGGCCCTATAGGAAACACTTTAGAGAGTAAGAGGGCTCTTTTCTCAAAAGCAGAGTGTGTTTCTTGTAATGCGAGCTAGCGTTTGTTTCCCAGTCCTAAATGGAGTTGAATCTCATGCAGTTTCTGGTCCTACGAGCAAGAGTTGTTTTCTGGTAAGAAGAGTCACTATTGTGCTCCCATTGCCATACACAGTGCAAATAGCACTCGCGTCTGTTCTCAGCAAGTACAGTGTATCGGACTGAAGAGTAGCTACTGTTGTTGTCAGTTTCCTAAACAGAGTTGAACGAGATACGGCCCGTGTGTGTAGGAAGCTCAGTTCTTTTGTTCTGAGCAAGCTCACTGTTTTGACCACATAGGAAACACAGTAGAGTAGAAGAGTGCTCTTTTCTCAAAAGCAGAGTGTGTTTCATGTAAGGCGAGCTAGCATTTGTTTCCCAGTCCTAAATGGAGTTGAATCTCATGCAGTTTCTGGTCTTACGAGCAAGAGTTGTTTTCTGGTAAGGAAAGTCACTATTGCGCTCCCATTGACATACACAGTGCAAATAGCACTCGCGTCTGTTCCCAGCAAGTACAGTGTATCAGACTGAAGAGGAGCTACTGTTCTTGTCAGTTTCCTAAGCAGAGTTGAACTAGATATGGCCCGTGTGTAGGAAGCACAGTTCTTTTCTTCTGAGCAAGCTCACTGTTCTGGCCCTATAGGAAACACAGTAGAGTAGAAGAGTGCTCTTTTCTCTAAAGCAGAGTGTGTTTTTTGTAAGGTGAGCTAGCTTTTGTTTCCCAGTCCTAAATGGAGTTGAATCACATGCAGTTTCTGGTCCTACAAGCAAGAGTTGTTTTCTGGTAAGAAGAGTCACTATTGCGCTGCCATTGACATACAGAGGACATTGAGCACTGGCGTCTGTTCCCAGCAAGTACAGTGTATTGGACTGAAGAGGATCTACTGTTCTTGTCAGGTTCCTAAGCAGACTTGAAGTAGATATGGCCGTGTGTGTAGGAAGCACAGTTTTTTTGTTCTGAGCAAGCTCATTGTTCGGAACACATAGGAAACACAGTAGAGTAGAAGAGTGCTCTTTTCTCAAAAGCAGAGTGTGTTTTTTGGAAGTCGAGCTATCGTTTGTTTCCCAGTCCTAAATGGAGTTGAGTCACATGCAGTTTTTTGTCCAACGAGCAAGAGTTATTTTCTGGTAAGACAAGTCACTATTGCGCTCCCATTGCCATACACAGTGCAAATAGCACTCGCGTCTGTTCCCAGCAATTACAGTGTATTGGACTGAAGAGGAGCTACTGTTTTTGTCAGGTTCCTAAGCAGAGTTGAACTAGATATCGCCCGTGTGTGTAGGAAGCACAGTTCTTATGTTCTGAGCAAGCTCACTGCTCTGTCCCCATAGGAAACACAGTAGAGTAGAAGAGTGCTCTTTTCTCTAAAGCAGAGTGTGTTTCTTGTAAGGCCAGCTAGCGTTTGTTTCCCAGTCTTAAATGGAGTTGAATCACATGCAGTTTCTAGTCCTAAGAGCAAGAGTTGTTTTATGGTAAGAAGAGTCACTATTGCGCTGCCATTGCCATACACAGGACAAATAGCACTGGCGTCTGTTCCTAGCAAGTATAGTGTATTGGACTGAAGAGGATCTACTGTTCTTGTCAGGTTCCTAAGCAGACTTGAACTAGATATGGCCGTGTGTGTAGGAAGCACAGTTCTTTTGCTCTGAGCAAGCTCACTGTTCGGACACCATAGGAAACACAGTAGAGTAGAAGAGTGCTCTTTTCTCAAAAGCAGAGTGTGTTTCTTGTAAGGCAAGCTAGCGTTTGTGTCCCAGTCCTAAATGGAGTTGAATCTCATGCAGTTTCTGGTCCTAAGAGCAAGAGTTGTTTTCTGGTAAGGAAAGTCACTATTGCGCTCCCCTTGCCATACATAGTGCAAATAGCTCTCGTGTCTATTCCCAGCAAGTACAGTGTATCGGACTGAAGAGGAGCTAATGTTCTTGTCAGTTTCCTAAGCAGAGTTGAACTAGATTTGGCCCGTGTGTGTAGGAAGCACAGTTCTTATGTTCTGAACAAGCTCACTGTTCTGGCCCTATTGGAAACACAGTAGAGTAGAAGAGTGCTCTTTTCTCAAAAGCAGAGTGTGTTTTTGTAAGGCGAGTTAGCGTTAGTTTCCTAGTCCTAAATGGAGTTGAATCACATGCAGTTTCTGGTCCTACAAAAAAGAGCTGTTTTCTGGTAAGGAAAGTCACTATGGCGCTCCCATTGCCCTATACAAGGCAAATAGCACTCCCGTCTTTTCCCAGCAAGTACAGTGTATTGGACTGAATAGGAGCTACTGTTCTTGTCAGTTTCCTAAGCAGAGTTGAACTAGATATGGTCCGTGTGTGTAGGAATCACAGTTCTTTTGTTCTGAACACGCTCACTGTTTGGACCACATAGGAAACACAGTAGAGTAGAAGAGTGCTCTTTTCTCTAAAGCAGAGTGTGTTTCTTGTAAGGCGAGCTAGCGTTTGTTTCCCAGTCCTAAGTGGAGTGGAATCACATGCACTTTCTGGTCCTACGAGCAAGAGTTGTTTTCTGGTAAGGAAATCACAATTGCGCTCCCATTGCCATACACAGTGCAAATAGCCCTCCCGTCTGTTCCCAGCAAGTACATTGTATTGGACCGAAGAGGAGCTACTGTTCTTCTCAGTTTCCTAAGCAGAGTTGAACTAGATATGGCCCGTGTGTGTAGGAAGTACAGTTCTTTTTTTCTTAGCAATCTCACTCTTCTGGCCCTATAGGAAAACAGTAGAGTAGAAGATTGCTCTTTTCTCAAAAGCAGAGTGTGTTTCTTGTAAAGCGAGCTAGAGTTTATTTCCCAGTTCTAAATGGAGTTGAATCCCATGCAGTTTCTGGTCCTACGAGCAAGAGTTGTTTTCTGGTAGGAAGAGTCACTATTGCGCTGCCATTGCCATACACAGGACAAATAGCACTGGCGTCACTTCCCAGCAAGTACAGTGTATTGGACTGAAGAGGATCTACTGTTCTTGTCAGATTCCTAAGCAGAATTGAACTAGATATGGCCGTGTGTGTAGGAAGCACAGTTCTTTTGTTCTGAGCAAGCTCACTGTTCGGACCCCATAGGAAACACAGTAGAGTAGAAGAGTGCTCTTTTCTCAAAAGCAGAGTGTGTTTCTTGTAAGGCGAGCTAGCATTTGTTTCCCAGTCCTAAATGGAGTTGAATCACATGCAGTTTCTGGTCCTACGAGCAAGAGTTGTTTTCTGGTAAGGAAAGTCACTATTGCGCTCCCATTGCCATACCCAGTGCAAATAGAACTCGCATCTGTTCCCAGCAAGTACAGTGTATCGGACTGAAGAGGAGCTACTGTTCTTGTCAGTTTCCTTAGCAGAGTTGAACTAGTTACAGCCCGTGTGTAGGAAGCACAGTTCTTTTGCTCTGAGCAAGCTCACTGTTCTGGCCCTATAGGAAAAACAATAGAGTAGAAGAGTGCTCTTTTCCCTAAAGCAGAGTGTGTTTCTTGTAAGGCGAGCTAGCGTTTGTTTCCCAGTACTAAATGGAGTTGAATCACATTCAGTTTCTAGTCCTACGACCAAGAGCTTTTTTATGGTAAGAAGAGTCACTATTGCACTGCCATTGCCATACACAGGACAAATAGCACTGGCGTCTGTTCCCAGCAAGTACAGTGTATTGTACAGAAGAGGATCTACTGTTCTTGTCAGGTTCCTAAGCAGAATTGAACTAGATATGGCCGTGTGTGTAGGAAGCACAGTTCTAATGTTCTGAGCAAGTTCAATCTTCTGGCTCTATAGGAAACACAGTAGAGTAGAAGAGTGCTCTTTTCTCAAAAGCAGAGTGTGTTTCTTGCATGGAAAGCTAGCGTTTGTTTCCTAGTCCTAAATGGAGTTGAGTCACATGCAGTTTTTTGTCCTACGAGCAAGAGTTGTTTTCTGGTAAGACAAGTCACTATTGTGCTCCAATTGTCATACACAGTGCAAATAGCACTCGCGTGTGTTCCCTGCAAGTACAGTGTATTGGAAGGAAGAGGAGCTATTGTTCTTGTCAGTTTCCTAAGCAGAGTTGAACTAGATATGGCCCATGTGTGTAGGAAGCACAGTTCTTTTGTTCTGAGCAAGCACACTGCTCGGACCCCTTAGGAAACACAGTAGAGTAGAAGAGTGCTCTTTTCTCAAAAGCAGAGTGTGTTTCATGTAAGGCGAGCTAGCATTTGTTTCCCAGTCCTAAATGGAGTTGAATCACATGCAGTTTCTGGTCTTACGAGCAAGAGTTGTTTTCTGGTAAGGAAAGTCACTATTGTGCTCCAATTGCCATACACAGTGCAAATAGCACTCGCGTCTGTTCCCAGCAAGTACAGTGTATCGGACTGAAGAGGTGCTACTGTTCTTGTCAGTTTCCTAAGCAGAGTTGAACGAGATATGGCCCTGTGTATAGGAGGCACAGTCCTTTTGTTCTGAGCAAGCTCACTGTTCTGGCCCTATAGGAAACACAGTAGAGTAGAAGAGTGCTCTTTTCTCTAAAGCAGAGTGTGTTTCATGTAAGGCGAGCTAGCATTTGTTTCCCAGTCCTAAATGGAGTTGAATCTCATGCAGTTTCTGGTCTTATGAGCAAGATTTGTTTTCTGGTAAGGAAAGTCACTATTGCGCTCCCATTGACATACACAGTGCAAATAGCACTCGCGTCTGTTCCCAGCAAGTACATTGTATCGGACTGAAGAGGAGCTACTGTTCTTGTCAGTTTCCTAAGCAGAGTTGAACTAGATATGGCCCGTGTGTAGGAAGCACAGTTCTTTTGTTCTGAGCAAGCTCACTGTTCTGGCCCTATAGGAAACACAGTAGAGTAGAAGAGTGATCTTTTCTCTAAAGCAGAGTGTGTTTCTTGTATGGTGAGATAGCTTTTGTTTCCCAGTCCTAAATGGAGTTGAATCACATGCAATTTCTGGTCCTATGAGCAAGAGTTGTTTTCTGGTAAGGAAAGTCCATATTGTGCTCCTATTGCTGTACACATTGCAAATAGCACTCCCATCTGTTCCCAGCAAGTACAGTGTATTGGACTGAAGAGGAGCTACTGTTCTTGTCAGTTTCCTAAGCAGAGTTGAACTAGATATGGCCCGTGTGTGTAGGAAGCACAGTTCTTTTGTTCTGAGCAAGCTCACTGTTCGGACCCCATAGGAAACACAGTAGAGTAGAAGAATGCTCTTTTGTCAAAAGCAGAGTGTTTTTCTTGTAAGGCGAGCTTGCGTTTCTTTCCCAGTCCTAAATGGAGCTGAGACACATGCAGTTTTTGGTCCTACGCGCAAGAGTTATTTTCTGGTAAGAAGAGTCACTATTGCACTCCCATTGCCATACACAGTGCAAATAGCACTTGCATCTGTTCCCAGCAAGTACAGTGTATTGGACTGAAGAGGATCTACTGTTCTTGTCAGTTTCCTAAGCAGAGTTGAACTAGATATGGCCCGTGTGTGTAGGAAGCACAGTTCTTTTGTTCTGAGCAAGCTCACTGTTCGGATCCCATAGGAGACTCAGTAGAGTAGAAGAGTACTCTTTTCTCAAAAGCAGAGTGTGTAAGGCGAGCTAGCATTTGTTTCCCAGTCCTAAATGGAGTTGAATCACATGCAGTTTCTGGTCCTACGAGCAAGAGTTGTTTTCTGGTAAGAAAAGTCACTATTACGCTCCCATTGCCATACACAGTGCAAATAGCACTCGCGTGTGTTCCCAGCTAGTACAGGGTATCGTACTGAAGAGGAGTTACTGTTTTTGTCAGTTTCCTAAGCAGAGTTGACCTAGATATGGCCCGTGTGTATAGGAAGCACAGTTTTTTTTTTTCTGAGAAAGATCACTGTTCTGGCCCTATAGGAAACACTTTAGAGAATAAGAGGGCTCTTTTCTCAAAAGCAGAGTGTGTTTCTTGTAATGCGAGCTAGCGTTTGTTTCCCAGTCCTAAATGGAGTTGAATCTCATGCAGTTTCTGGTCCTACGAGCAAGAGTTGTTTTCTGGTAAGAAGAGTCACTATTGTGCTCCCATTGCCATACACAGTGCAAATAGCACTCGCGTCTGTTCCCAGCAAGTACAGTGTATCGGACTGAAGAGTAGCTACTGTTGTTGTCAGTTTCCTAAACAGAGTTGAACGAGATATGGCCCGTGTGTGTAGGAAGCTCAGTTCTTTTGTTCTGAGCAAGCTCACTGTTTTGACCACATAGGAAACACAGTAGAGTAGAAGAGTGCTCTTTTCTCAAAAGCAGGGTGTGTTTCTTGTAAGGCGAGCTAGTGTTTGTTTCCCAGTCCTAAATGGAGTTGAATCACATGCAGTTTCTGGTCCTACGAGCAAGAGTTGTTTTCTGGTAAGGAAAGTCACTATTGCGCTCCCCTTGACATACACAGTGCAAACAGCACTCGCGTCTGTTCCCAGCTATTACAGTGTATCGGACTGAAGAGGAGCTACTGTTCTTGTCAGTTTCATAAGCAGAGTTGAACTAGATATGGTCCGTGTGTAGGAAGCACAGTTTTCTGTTCTGAGCAAGCTCACTGTTTGGACCCCATATGAAACACAGTAGAGTAGATGAGTGCTCTTTTCTCAAAAGCAGAGTGTATTTCTTGTAAGGCGAGCTAGCGTTTGTTTCCCAGTCCTAAATGGAGTTGAATCCCATGCAGTTTCTGTTCCTATGAGCAAGAGTTGTTTTCTTTTAAGGAAAGTCACTATGGCGCTCCCATTGCCATACACAGTGCAAATAGCACTCGCATGTGTTCCCAGCTAGTACAGTGTACCGGACTGAAGAGGAGCTACTGTTTTTGTCAGTTTCCTAAGCAGAGTTGAACTAGAAATGGCCCGTGTGTGTAGGAAGCACAGTTTTTTTTTTCTGAGCAAGCTCACTGTTCTGGCCCTATAGGAAACACTTTAGAGTATAAGAGGGCTCTTTTCTCAAAAGCAGAGTGTGTTTCTTGTAATGCGAGCTAGCGTTTGTTTCCCAGTCCTATATGGAGTTGAATCTCATGCCGTTTCTGGTCCTACGAGCAAGAGTTGTTTTCTGGTAAGAAGAGTCACTATTGTGCTCCCATTGCCATGCACAGAGCAAATAGCACTCGCGTCTGTTCCCAGCAAGTACAGTGTATCGGACTGAAGAGTAGCTACTGTTGTTGTCAGTTTCCTAAGCAGAGTTGAACGAGATATGGCCCGTGTGTGTAGGAAGCTCAGTTCTTTTGTTCTGAGCAAGCTCACTGTTTTGACCACATAGGAAACACAGTAGAGTAGAAGAGTGCTCTTTTCTCAAAAGCAGGGTGTGTTTCTTGTAAGGCGAGCTAGTGTTTGTTTCCCAGTCCTAAATGGAGTTGAATCACATGCAGTTTCTTGTCCTACGAGCAAGAGTTGTTTTCTGGTAAGGAAAGTCACTATTGCGTTCTCAATGCCATACACAGTGCAAATAGCACTGGCGTCTGTTCCCAGCAATTACAGTGTATCGGACTGAAGAGGAGCTACTGTTCTTGTCGGCTTCCTAAGCAGGGTTGAACTAGATATGGTCCGTGTGTAGGAAGCACAGTTTTCTGTTCTGAGCAAGCTCACTGTTTGGACCCCATAGGAAACACAATAGAGTAGAAGAGTGCTCTTTTCTCAAAAGCAGACTGTGTTTCTTGTAAGGCGAGCTAGCATTTGTTTCCCAGTCCTAAATGGAGTTGAATCACATGCAGTTTCTGGTCCTACGAGCAATAGTTGTTTTATGGTAAGAATAGTCAATATTGCGCTGCCATTGCCATACACAGGACAAATAGCACTGGCGTCTGTTCCCAGCAAGTACAGTCTATTGGACTGAAGGGGATCTACTGTTCTTGTCAGGTTCCTAAAAAGAATTGAACTAGATATGGCCCGTGTGTGTAGGAAGCACAGTTCTTTTGTTCTGAGCAAGTTCACTGTTCGGACCCCATAGGATACTCAGTAGGGTAGAAGAGTGCTCTTTTCTCAAAAGCAGAGTGTGTTTCATGTAAGGCGAGCTAGCATTTGTTTCCCAGTCCTAAATGGAGTTGAATCACATGCAGTTTGTGGTCCTACGAGCAAGAGTTGTTTTCTGGTAAGAAGAGTCACTATTGCACTCCCATTGTCATACACAGGGAAAATAGCACTCGTGTCTGT
Organism: Peromyscus eremicus; assembly: GCF_949786415.1. Lineage (NCBI taxonomy): Eukaryota > Metazoa > Chordata > Mammalia > Rodentia > Cricetidae > Peromyscus > Peromyscus eremicus. The sequence continues at coordinate 62,669 of NW_026734949.1, read as the reverse complement.
TCCCCGCAAGTACAGTGTATTGGACTGAATAGGAGCTACTGTTCTTGTCAGTTTCCTTAGCAGAGTTGAACTAGATATGGTCCATGTGTGTAGGAAGCACAGTTCTTTTGTTCTCAGCAAGCTCACTGTTCTGGCCCGATAGGAAACACTGTAGAGTAGAAGAGTGCTCTTTTCTCAAAAGCAGATTGTGTTTCTTGTAAAACGAGCTATCGTTTGTTTCCCAGTCCTAAATGGAGTTGAATCCCATGCAGTTTCGGGTCCTATGAGCAAGAGTTGTTTTCTGGTAAGAAGAGTCACTATTGTGCTCCCATTGTCATACACAGGGCAAATAGCGCTGGCGTATTTTCCCAGCATGTACAGTGTATTGGACTGAAGAGGATCTACTGTTCTTGTCAGGTTCCTAAGCAGAGTTGAATAGATATGGCCCCTGTGTGCAGGAAGCACAGTTCTTTTGTTCTGAGGAAGCTCACTCTTCAGGCCCTATAGGAAACACAGTATAGTAGAAGAATGCTCTTTGGTCAAAAGCAGAGTGTTTTTCTTGGAAGGCGAGCTTGCGTTTCTTTCCCAGTCCTAAATGGAGCTGAGACACATGCAGTTTTTGGTCCTACGAGCAAGAGCTTTTTTCTGGTAAGAAGAGTCACTATTGCACTCCCATTGCCATACACAGTGCAAATAGCACTTGCATCTGTTCCCAGCAAGTACAGTGTATTGGACTGAGGAGGATCTACTGTTCTTGTCAGTTTCCAAAGCAGAATTGAATAGATATGGCCCCTGTGTGCAGGAAGCACAGTTCTTTTGTTCTGAGGAAGCTCACTCATCTGGCCCTATAGGAAACACAGTATAGTAGAAGAATGCTCTTTTGTCAAAAGCACAGAGATTTTCTCGTAAGGCGAGCTAGCATTTCTTTCCCAGTCCTAAATGGAGTTGAGACACATGCAGTTTTTCGTCCTACGAGCAAGAGTTTTTTTCTGGTAAGAAGAGTCACTATTGCACTCTCATAGCCATACACAGTGCAAATACCACTTGCATCTGTTCCCAGCAAGTACAGTGTATTGGACTGAAGAGGATCTACTGTTCTTGTCAGTTTTTTAAGCAGAGTTGAACTAGATATGGCCCGTGTGTGTAGGAAGCACAGTTCTTTTGTTCTGAGCAAGCTCACTGTTCTGACCCCATAGGAAACTCAGTAGGGTAGAAGAGTGCTCTTTTCTCAAAAGCAGAGTGTGTTTCATGTAAGGCGAGCTAGCCTTTGTTTCCCAGTCCTAAATGGAGTTGAATCACATGCAGTTTCTGTCCTACGAGAAAGAGTTGTTTTCTGGTAAGAAGAGTCACTATTGCGCTCCCATTGTCATACACAGGGCAAATAGCACTCGCGTCTGTTCCCAGCAAGTACAGTGTATTGGACTGAATAGGAGCTACTGTTCTTGTCAGTTTCCTAAGCAAAATTGAACTAGATATAACCGTGTGTGTAGGAAGCACAGTTCTTTTGTTCTGAGCAAGCTCACTGTTTTGGTTCTATAGGAAACACAGTTGAGTAGAAGAGTGCTCTTTTCGCAAAAGCAGAGTGTGTTTCTTGTAAGGCAAGCTCGCGTTTGTTTCCCAGTCCTAAATGGAGTTGCGTCACATGCAGTTTTTGGTCCTACGAGCAAGAGTTGTTTTCTGGTAAGAAGAGTCACTATTGCGCTCCAATTGCCATACACAGTGCAAATAGCACTCGCGTCTGTTCCCCACAAGTACAGTGTATTGGACTGAATAGGAGCTACTGTTCTTGTCAGTTTCCTAAGCACAGTTGAACTAGATATGGTCCGTGTGTGTAGGAAGCACAGTTCTTTTGTTCTCAGCAAGCTCACTGTTCTGGCCCGATAGGAAACACTGTAGAGTAGAAGAGTGCTCTTTTCTCAAAAGCAGAGTGTGTTTCTTGTAAAACGAGCTATCGTTTGTTTCCCAGTCCTAATTGGAGTTGAATCACATGCAGTTTCTGGTCCTATGAGCAAGAGTTGTTTTCTGGTAAGAAGAGTCACTATTGTGCTCCCATTGTCATACACAGGGCAAATAGCGCTGGCGTCTGTTCCCAGCAAGTACAGTGTATTGGACTGAAGAGGATCTACTGTTCTTGTCAGGTTTATAAGCAGAATTGAACTAGATATGGCCGTGTGTGTAGGAAGCACAGTTTTTTTGTTCTGAGCAAGCTCACTGTTCGGACACCATAGGAAACACAGTAGAGTAGAGGAGTGCTCTTTTCTCTAAAGCAGAGTGTGTTTCTTGTAAGGCGAACTAGCATTTGTTTCCCAGTCCTAAATGGAGTTGAATCACATGCAGTTTCTGGTCCTACGAGCAAGAGTTGTTTTATGGTAAGAATAGTCACTATTGCACTGCCATTGCCATACACAGGACAAATAGCACTGGCGTCTGTTCCCACCAAGTACAGTATATTGGACTGAAGAGGATCTACTGTTCTTGTCAGGTTCCTAATCAGAATTGAACTAGATATGGCCGTGTGTGTAGAAAGCACAGTTCTTTTGTTCTGATCAAGGTCACTGTTCTGGCCCTACAGGAAACACAGTAGAGTAGAAGAGTGCTCTTTTCTCAAAAGCAGAGGGTGTTTCTTGGAAGGCGAGCTAGCATTTGTTTCCCAGTCCAAAATGGAGTTGAATCCCATGCAGTTTCTTGTCCTACGAGCAAGAGTTGTGTTCTGGTAAGAAGAGTCACTATTGTGCTGCCATTGCCATACACAGGATAAATAGCACTGTTGGCTGTTCCCAGCAAGTACACTGTATTGGACTGAAGAGGATCTACTCTTCATGTCAAGTTCCTAAGCAGAATTGAACTACATATGGCCGTGTGTGTAGGAAGCACAGTTCTTTTGTTCTGATCAAGCTCACTGTTCTGGCCCTACAGGAAACACAGTAGAGTAGAAGAGTGCTCTTTTCTCAAAAGCAGAGGGTGTTTCTTGGAAGGCGAGCTAGCATTTGTTTCCCAGTCCAAAATGGAGTTGAATCCCATGCAGTTTCTTGTCCTACGAGCAAGAGTTGTGTTCTGGTAAGAAGAGTCACTATTGTGCTGCCATTGCCATACACAGGATAAATAGCACTGTTTTCTGTTCCGAGCAAGTACACTGTATTGGACTGAAGAGGATCTACTCTTCATGTCAAGTTCCTAAGCAGAATTGAACTACATATGGCCGTGTTTGTAGGAAGCACAGTTCTTTTGTTCTGAGCAAGCTCACTGTTCTGGCCCTATAGAAAACACAGTAGAGTAGAAGAGTGCTCTTTTCTCAAAAGCAGAGTGTGTTTCTTGTAAGGCGAGCTAGTGTTTTTTTCCCAGTCAAAAATGGAGTTGAATCCCATGCAGTTTCTGGTCCTACGAGCAAGAGTTGTTTTCTGGTAAGGAAAGTCACTATTGTGTTCCCATTGCCATACACAGTGCAAAGAGCACTCGCGTCTGTTCCCAGCAAGTACAGTGTATCGGACTGTAGAGGAGCTACTGTTCTTGTCAGTTTCCTAAGCAGAGTTGATCGAGATATGGCGCGTGTGTGTAGGAAGAACAGTTCTCTTGTTCTGAGCAAGCTCACTGTTCTGGCCCTATAAGAAACACAGTAGAGTAGAAGAGTGCTCTTTTCTCTAAAGCAGAGTGTGTTTCATGTAAGGCGAGCTAGCATTTGTTTCCCAGTCCTAAATGGAGTTGAATCACATGCAGTTTCTGGTCCTACGATTAAGAATTGGTTTCTGTTAAGGAAAGACACTATTGAGCTCTCATTGCCATACATAGAGCATATAGCACTCGGTCCGTTCCCAGCAAGTACATTGTATCGGACTGAAGAGGAGCTACTGTTCTTGTCAGTTTCCTAAGCAGAGTTGAACTAGATATGGCCCGTGTGAAGGAAGCACAGTTCTTTTGTTCTGATCAAGCTCACTGTACTGGCCCTATAGGAAACACAGTAGAGTAGAAGAGTGCTCTTTTCTCAAAAGCAGAGTGTTTTTCTTGTAAGGCGAGCTAGCGTTTGTTTCCCAGTCCTAAATGGAGTTGAATCACATGCAGTTTCTGGTCCTAGGAACAAGAGTTGTTTTCTGGTAAGAAGAGTCACTATTGCGCTCCCATTGTCATACACAGGGCAAATAGTACTGGCGTCTGTTCCCAGCATGTACAGTGTATTGGACTGAAGAGGATCTACTGTTCTTGTCAGTTTCCTAAGCAGAATTGAATAGATATGGCCCCTGTGTGCAGGAAGCGCAGTTATTTTGTTCTGAGGAAGCTCACTCTTCAGGCCCTATAGGAAACACAGTATAATAGAACAATGCTCTTTTGTCAAAAGCAGAGTGTTTTTCTTGTAAGGCGAGCTTGCGTTTCTTTCCCAGTCCTAAATGGAGCTGAAACACATACAGTTTTTGGTACTACGAGCAAGAGTTTTTTTCTGGTAAGAAGAGTCACTATTGCACTCCCATTGCCATACACAGTGCAAATAGCACTTTCACCTGTTCCCAGCAAGTACAGTGTATTGGACTGAAGAGGATCTACTGTTCTTGTCAGTTTCCTAAGCAGAGTTGAACTAGATATGGCCCGTGTGTGTAGGAAGCACAGTTCTTTTGTTCTGAGCAAGCTCACTGTTCGGATCCCATAGGAGACTCAGTAGTGTAGAAGAGTACTCTTTTCTCAAAAGCAGAGTGTGTTTCATGTAAGGCGAGCTAGCATTTGTTTCCCAGTCCTAAATGGAGTTGAATCACATACAGTTTCTGGTCTTACGAGCAAGAGTTGTTTTCTGGTAAGAAGAGTCCCTATTGCGCTCCCATTGTCATAAACAGAGCAAATAGTCCTGTCGTCTGTTCCTAGCATGTACAGTGAATTGGACTGAAGAGGAGCTACTGTTCTTGTCAGTTTCCTAAGCAGAGTTGAACTAGATATGGCCCATGTGTGTAGGAAGCACAGTTCTTTTGTTCTGAGCAAGCTCACTGTTCGGACCCATAGGAAACACAGTAGAGTAGAAGAGTGCTCTTTTCTCAAAAGCAGAGTGTGTTTCATGTAAGGCGAGCTAGCATTTGTTTCCCAGTCCTAAATGGAGTTGAATCACAGGCAGTTTCTGGTCCTACGAGCAAGAGTTGTTTTCTGGTAAGAAAAGTCACTATTGCGCTCCCATTGCCATACTCAGTGCAAATAGCACTCGCGTGTGTTCCCAGCTAGTACAGGGTATCGTTCTGAAGAGGAGTTACTGTTTTTGTCAGTTTCCTAAGCAGAGTTGAACTAGATATGGCCCGTGTGTGTAGGAAGCACAGTTTTTTTTTTTTCTGAGCAAGATCACTGTTCTGGCCCTATAGGAAACACTTTAGAGAGTAAGAGGGCTCTTTTCTCAAAAGCAGAGTGTGTTTCTTGTAATGCGAGCTAGCGTTTGTTTCCCAGTCCTAAATGGAGTTGAATCTCATGCAGTTTCTGGTCCTACGAGCAAGAGTTGTTTTCTGGTAAGAAGAGTCACTATTGTGCTCCCATTGCCTTACACAGTGCAAATAGCACTCGCGTCTGTTCTCAGCAAGTACAGTGTATCGGACTGAAGAGTAGCTACTGTTGTTGTCAGTTTCCTAAACAGAGTTGAACGAGATACGGCCCGTGTGTGTAGGAAGCTCAGTTCTTTTGTTCTGAGCAAGCTCACTGTTTTGACCACATAGGAAACACAGTAGAGTAGAAGAGTGCTCTTTTCTCAAAAGCAGAGTGTGTTTCATGTAAGGCGAGCTAGCATTTGTTTCCCAGTCCTAAATGGAGTTGAATCACATGCAGTTTCTGGTCCTACGAGCAAGAGTTGTTTTCTGGTAAGAAAAGTCACTATTGCGCTCCCATTACCATACACAGTGCAAATAGCACTCGCGTCTGTTCCCAGCAAGTACAGTGTATGGGACTGAAGAGGTGCTACTGTTCTTGTCAGTTTCCTAAGCAGAGTTGAACGAGATATGGCCCTGTGTGTAGGACGCACAGTTATTTTGTTCTGAGCAAGCTCACTGTTCTGGCCCTATAGGAAACACAGTAGAGTAGAAGAGTGCTCTTTTCTCTAAAGCAGAGTGTGTTTCATGTAAGGCGAGCTAGCATTTGTTTCCCAGTCCTAAATGGAGTTGAATCTCATGCAGTTTCTGGTCTTACGAGCAAGAGTTGTTTTCTGGTAAGGAAAGTCACTATTGCGCTCCCATTGTCATACACAGTGCAAATAGCACTCGCGTCTGTTCCCAGCAAGTACAGTGTATCAGACTGAAGAGGAGCTACTGTTCTTGTCAGTTTCCTAAGCAGAGTTGAACTAGATATGGCCCGTGTGTAGGAAGCACAGTTCTTTTCTTCTGAGCAAGCTCACTGTTCTGGCCCTATAGGAAACACAGTAGAGTAGAAGAGTGCTCTTTTCTCTAAAGCAGAGTGTGTTTTTTGTAAGGTGAGCTAGCTTTTGTTTCCCAGTCCTAAATGGAGTTGAATCACATGCAGTTTCTGGTCCTACAAGCAAGAGTTGTTTTCTGGTAAGAAGAGTCACTATTGCGCTGCCATTGACATACAGAGGACATTTAGCACTGGCGTCTGTTCCCAGCAAGTACAGTGTATTGGACTGAAGAGGATCTACTGTTCTTGTCAGGTTCCTAAGCAGACTTGAAGTAGATATGGCCGTGTGTGTAGGAAGCACAGTTTTTTTGTTCTGAGCAAGCTCATTGTTCGGAACACATAGGAAACACAGTAGAGTAGAAGAGTGCTCTTTTCTCAAAAGCAGAGTGTGTTTTTTGGAAGTCGAGCTAGCGTTTGTTTCCCAGTCCTAAATGGAGTTGAGTCACATGCAGTTTTTTGTCCAACGAGCAAGAGTTATTTTCTGGTAAGACAAGTCACTATTGTGCTCCCATTGCCATACACAGTGCAAATAGCACTCGCGTCTGTTCCCAGCAATTACAGTGTATTGGACTGAAGAGGAGCTACTGTTTTTGTCAGGTTCCTAAGCAGAGTTGAACTAGATATCGCCCGTGTGTGTAGGCAGCACAGTTCTTATGTTCTGAGCAAGCTCACTGCTCTGTCCCCATAGGAAACACAGTAGAGTAGAAGAGTGCTCTTTTCTCTAAAGCAGAGTGTGTTTCTTGTAAGGCCAGCTAGCGTTTGTTTCCCAGTCTTAAATGGAGTTGAATCACATGCAGTTTCTAGTCCTAAGAGCAAGAGTTGTTTTATGGTAAGAAGAGTCACTATTGCGCTGCCATTGCCATACACAGGACAAATAGCACTGGCGTCTGTTCCTAGCAAGTATAGTGTATTGGACTGAAGAGGATCTACTGTTCTTCTCAGGTTCCTAAGCAGACTTGAACTAGATATGGCCGTGTGTGTAGGAAGCACAGTTCTTTTGCTCTGAGCAAGCTCACTGTTCGGACACCATAGGAAACACAGTAGAGTAGAAGAGTGCTCTTTTCTCAAAAGCAGAGTGTGTTTCTTGTAAGGCAAGCTAGCGTTTGTGTCCCAGTCCTAAATGGAGTTGAATCTCATGCAGTTTCTGGTCCTAAGAGCAAGAGTTGTTTTCTGGTAAGGAAAGTCACTATTGCGCTCCCCTTGCCATACATAGTGCAAATAGCTCTTGCGTCTATTCCCAGCAAGTACAGTGTATCGGACTGAAGAGGAGCTAATGTTCTTGTCAGTTTCCTAAGCAGAGTTGAACTAGATTTGGCCCGTGTGTGTAGGAAGCACAGTTCTTATGTTCTGAACAAGCTCACTGTTCTGGCCCTATTGGAAACACAGTAGAGTAGAAGAGTGCTCTTTTCTCAAAAGCAGAGTGTGTTTTTGTAAGGCGAGTTAGCGTTAGTTTCCTAGTCCTAAATGGAGTTGAATCACATGCAGTTTCTGGTCCTACAAAAAAGAGCTGTTTTCTGGTAAGGAAAGTCACTATGGCGCTCCCATTGCCCTATACAAGGCAAATAGCACTCCCGTCTTTTCCCAGCAAGTACAGTGTATTGGACTGAATAGGAGCATCTGTTCTTGTCAGTTTCCTAAGCAGAGTTGAACTAGATATGGTCCGTGTGTGTAGGAATCACAGTTCTTTTGTTCTGAACACGCTCACTGTTTGGACCACATAGGAAACACAGTAGAGTAGAAGAGTGCTCTTTTCTCTAAAGCAGAGTGTGTTTCTTGTAAGGCGAGCTAGCGTTTGTTTCCCAGTCCTAAGTGGAGTGGAATCACATGCACTTTCTGGTCCTACGAGCAAGAGTTGTTTTCTGGTAAGGAAATCACAATTGCGCTCCCATTGCCATACACAGTGCAAATAGCCCTCCCGTCTGTTCCCAGCAAGTACATTGTATTGGACCGAAGAGGAGCTACTGTTCTTCTCAGTTTCCTAAGCAGAGTTGAACTAGATATGGCCCGTGTGTGTAGGAAGTACAGTTCTTTTTTTCTTAGCAATCTCACTCTTCTGGCCCTATAGGAAAACAGTAGAGTAGAAGATTGCTCTTTTCTCAAAAGCAGAGTGTGTTTCTTGTAAAGCGAGCTAGAGTTTATTTCCCAGTTCTAAATGGAGTTGAATCCCATGCAGTTTCTGGTCCTACGAGCAAGAGTTGTTTTCTGGTAGGAAGAGTCACTATTGCGCTGCCATTGCCATACACAGGACAAATAGCACTGGCGTCTCTTCCCAGCAAGTACAGTGTATTGGACTGAAGAGGATCTACTGTTCTTGTCAGATTCCTAAGCAGAATTGAACTAGATATGGCCGTGTGTGTAGGAAGCACAGTTCTTTTGTTCTGAGCAAGCTCACTGTTCGGACCCCATAGGAAACACAGTAGAGTAGAAGAGTGCTCTTTTCTCAAAAGCAGAGTGTGTTTCTTGTAAGGCGAGCTAGCATTTGTTTCCCAGTCCTAAATGGAGTTGAATCACATGCAGTTTCTGGTCCTACGAGCAAGAGTTGTTTTCTGGTAAGGAAAGTCACTATTGCGCTCCCATTGCCATACCCAGTGCAAATAGAACTCGCGTCTGTTCCCAGCAAGTACAGTGTATCGGACTGAAGAGGAGCTACTGTTCTTGTCAGTTTCCTTAGCAGAGTTGAACTAGTTACAGCCCGTGTGTAGGAAGCACAGTTCTTTTGTTCTGAGCAAGCTCACTGTTCTGGCCCTATAGGAAAAACAATAGAGTAGAAGAGTGCTCTTTTCCCTAAAGCAGAGTGTGTTTCTTGTAAGGCGAGCTAGCGTTTGTTTCCCAGTACTAAATGGAGTTGAATCACATTCAGTTTCTAGTCCTATGACCAAGAGCTTTTTTATGGTAAGAAGAGTCACTATTGCACTGCCATTGCCATACACAGGACAAATAGCACTGGCGTCTGTTCCCAGCAAGTACAGTGTATTGTACAGAAGAGGATCTACTGTTCTTGTCAGGTTCCTAAGCAGAATTGAACTAGATATGGCCGTGTGTGTAGGAAGCACAGTTCTAATGTTCTGAGCAAGTTCAATCTTCTGGCTCTATAGGAAACACAGTAGAGTAGAAGAGTGCTCTTTTCTCAAAAGCAGAGTGTGTTTCTTGCATGGAAAGCTAGCGTTTGTTTCCAAGTCCTAAATGGAGTTGAGTCACATGCAGTTTTTTGTCCTACGAGCAAGAGTTGTTTTCTGGTAAGACAAGTCACTATTGTGCTCCAATTGTCATACACAGTGCAAATAGCACTCGCGTGTGTTCCCTGCAAGTACAGTGTATTGGAAGGAAGAGGAGCTATTGTTCTTGTCAGTTTCCTAAGCAGAGTTGAACTAGATATGGCCCATGTGTGTAGGAAGCACAGTTCTTTTGTTCTGAGCAAGCACACTGCTCGGACCCCTTAGGAAACACAGTAGAGTAGAAGAGTGCTCTTTTCTCAAAAGCAGAGTGTGTTTCATGTAAGGCGAGCTAGCATTTGTTTCCCAGTCCTAAATGGAGTTGAATCACATGCAGTTTCTGGTCTTACGAGCAAGAGTTGTTTTCTGGTAAGGAAAGTCACTATTGTGCTCCCATTGCCATACACAGTGCAAATAGCACTCGCGTCTGTTCCCAGCAAGTACAGTGTATCGGACTGAAGAGGTGCTACTGTTCTTGTCAGTTTCCTAAGCAGAGTTGAACGAGATATGGCCCTGTGTGTAGGAGGCACAGTCCTTTTGTTCTGAGCAACCTCACTGTTCTGGCCCTATAGGAAACACAGTAGAGTAGAAGAGTGCTCTTTTCTCTAAAGCAGAGTGTGTTTCATGTAAGGCGAGCTAGCATTTGTTTCCCAGTCCTAAATGGAGTTGAATCTCATGCAGTTTCTGGTCTTATGAGCAAGATTTGTTTTCTGGTAAGGAAAATCACTATTGCGCTCCCATTGACATACACAGTGCAAATAGCACTCGCGTCTGTTCCCAGCAAGTACATTGTATCGGACTGAAGAGGAGCTACTGTTCTTGTCAGTTTCCTAAGCAGAGTTGAACTAGATATGGCCCGTGTGTAGGAAGCACAGTTCTTTTGTTCTGAGCAAGCTCACTGTTCTGGCCCTATAGGAAACACAGTAGAGTAGAAGAGTGATCTTTTCTCTAAAGCAGAGTGTGTTTCTTGTATGGTGAGATAGCTTTTGTTTCCCAGTCCTAAATGGAGTTGAATCACATGCAATTTCTGGTCCTATGAGCAAGAGTTGTTTTCTGGTAAGGAAAGTCCATATTGTGCTCCTATTGCTGTACACATTGCAAATAGCACTCCCATCTGTTCCCAGCAAGTACAGTGTATTGGACTGAAGAGGAGCTACTGTTCTTGTCAGTTTCCTAAGCAGAGTTGAACTAGATATGGCCCGTGTGTGTAGGAAGCACAGTTCTTTTGTTCTGAGCAAGCTCACTGTTCGGACCCCATAGGAAACACAGTAGAGTAGAAGAATGCTCTTTTGTCAAAAGCAGAGCGTTTTTCTTGTAAGGCGAGCTAGCGTTTCTTTCCCAGTCCTAAATGGAGCTGAGACACATGCAGTTTTTGGTCCTACGCGCAAGAGTTATTTTCTGGTAAGAAGAGTCACTATTGCACTCCCATTGCCATACACAGTGCAAATAGCACTTGCATCTGTTCCCAGCAAGTACAGTGTATTGGACTGAAGAGGATCTACTGTTCTTGTCAGTTTCCTAAGCAGAGTTGAACTAGATATGGCCCGTGTGTGTAGGAAGCACAGTTCTTTTGTTCTGAGCAAGCTCACTGTTCGGATCCCATAGGAGACTCAGTAGAGTAGAAGAGTACTCTTTTCTCAAAAGCAGAGTGTGTAAGGCGAGCTAGCATTTGTTTCCCAGTCCTAAATGGAGTTGAATCACATGCAGTTTCTGGTCCTACGAGCAAGAGTTGTTTTCTGGTAAGAAAAGTCACTATTGCGCTCCCATTGCCATACACAGTGCAAATAGCACTCGCGTGTGTTCCCAGCTAGTACAGGGTATCGTACTGAAGAGGAGTTACTGTTTTTGTCAGTTTCCTAAGCAGAGTTGACCTAGATATGGCCCGTGTGTATAGGAAGCACAGTTTTTTTTTTTCTGAGAAAGATCACTGTTCTGGCCCTATAGGAAACACTTTAGAGAATAAGAGGGCTCTTTTCTCAAAAGCAGAGTGTGTTTCTTGTAATGCGAGCTAGCGTTTGTTTCCCAGTCCTAAATGGAGTTGAATCTCATGCAGTTTCTGGTCCTACGAGCAAGAGTTGTTTTCTGGTAAGAAGAGTCACTATTGTGCTCCCATTGCCATACACAGTGCAAATAGCACTCGCGTCTGTTCCCAGCAAGTACAGTGTATCGGACTGAAGAGTAGCTACTGTTGTTGTCAGTTTCCTAAACAGAGTTGAACGAGATATGGCCCGTGTGTGTAGGAAGCTCAGTTCTTTTGTTCTGAGCAAGCTCACTGTTTTGACCACATAGGAAACACAGTAGAGTAGAAGAGTGCTCTTTTCTCAAAAGCAGGGTGTGTTTCTTGTAAGGCGAGCTAGTGTTTGTTTCCCAGTCCTAAATGGAGTTGAATCACATGCAGTTTCTGGTCCTACGAGCAAGAGTTGTTTTCTGGTAAGGAAAGTCACTATTGCGCTCCCCTTGACATACTCAGTGCAAATAGCACTCGCGTCTGTTCCCAGCTATTACAGTGTATCGGACTGAAGAGGAGCTACTGTTCTTGTCAGTTTCATAAGCAGAGTTGAACTAGATATGGTCCGTGTGTAGGAAGCACAGTTTTCTGTTCTGAGCAAGCTCACTGTTTGGACCCCATATGAAACACAGTAGAGTAGATGAGTGCTCTTTTCTCAAAAGCAGAGTGTATTTCTTGTAAGGCGAGCTAGCGTTTGTTTCCCAGTCCTAAATGGAGTTGAATCCCATGCAGTTTCTGTTCCTATGAGCAAGAGTTGTTTTCTTTTAAGGAAAGTCACTATGGCGCTCCCATTGCCATACACAGTGCAAATAGCACTCGCATGTGTTCCCAGCTAGTACAGTGTACCGGACTGAAGAGGAGCTACTGTTTTTGTCAGTTTCCTAAGCAGAGTTGGACTAGAAATGGCCCGTGTGTGTAGGAAGCACAGTTTTTTTTTTCTGAGCAAGCTCACTGTTCTGGCCCTATAGGAAACACTTTAGAGTATAAGAGGGCTCTTTTCTCAAAAGCAGAGTGTGTTCCTTGTAATGCGAGCTAGCGTTTGTTTCCCAGTCCTAAATGGAGTTGAATCTCATGCAGTTTCTGGTCCTACGAGCAAGAGTTGTTTTCTGGTAAGAAGAGTCACTATTGTGCTCCCATTGCCATGCACAGAGCAAATAGCACTCGCGTCTGTTCCCAGCAAGTACAGTGTATCGGACTGAAGAGTAGCTACTGTTGTTGTCAGTTTCCTAAGCAGAGTTGAACGAGATATGGCCCGTGTGTGTAGGAAGCTCAGTTCTTTTGTTCTGAGCAAGCTCACTGTTTTGACCACATAGGAAACACAGTAGAGTAGAAGAGTGCTCTTTTCTCAAAAGCAGGGTGTGTTTCTTGTAAGGCGAGCTAGTGTTTGTTTCCCAGTCCTAAATGGAGTTGAATCACATGCAGTTTCTTGTCCTACGAGCAAGAGTTGTTTTCTGGTAAGGAAAGTCACTATTGCGTTCTCAATGCCATGCACAGTGCAAATAGCACTGGCGTCTGTTCCCAGCAATTACAGTGTATCGGACTGAAGAGGAGCTACTGTTCTTGTCGGCTTCCTAAGCAGGGTTGAACTAGATATGGTCCGTGTGTAGGAAGCACAGTTTTCTGTTCTGAGCAAGCTCACTGTTTGGACCCCATAGGAAACACAATAGAGTAGAAGAGTGCTCTTTTCTCAAAAGCAGACTGTGTTTCTTGTAAGGCGAGCTAGCATTTGTTTCCCAGTCCTAAATGGAGTTGAATCACATGCAGTTTCTGGTCCTACGAGCAATAGTTGTTTTATGGTAAGAATAGTCAATATTGCGCTGCCATTGCCATACACAGGACAAATAGCACTGGCGTCTGTTCCCAGCAAGTACAGTCTATTGGACTGAAGGGGATCTACTGTTCTTGTCAGGTTCCTAAAAAGAATTGAACTAGATATGGCCCGTGTGTGTAGGAAGCACAGTTCTTTTGTTCTGAGCAAGTTCACTGTTCGGACCCCATAGGATACTCAGTAGGGTAGAAGAGTGCTCTTTTCTCAAAAGCAGAGTGTGTTTCATGTAAGGCGAGCTAGCATTTGTTTCCCAGTCCTAAATGGAGTTGAATCACATGCAGTTTGTGGTCCTACGAGCAAGAGTTGTTTTCTGGTAAGAAGAGTCACTATTGCACTCCCATTGTCATACACAGGGAAAATAGCACTCGCGTCTGTTCCCCGCAAGTACAGTGTATTGGACTGAATAGGAGCTACTGTTCTTGTCAGTTTCCTTAGCAGAGTTGAACTAGATATGGTCCATGTGTGTAGGAAGCACAGTTCTTTTGTTCTCAGCAAGCTCACTGTTCTGGCCCGATAGGAAACACTGTAGAGTAGAAGAGTGCTCTTTTCTCAAAAGCAGATTGTGTTTCTTGTAAAACGAGCTATCGTTTGTTTCCCAGTCCTAAATGGAGTTGAATCCCATGCAGTTTCGGGTCCTATGAGCAAGAGTTGTTTTCTGGTAAGAAGAGTCACTATTGTGCTCCCATTGTCATACACAGGGCAAATAGCGCTGGCGTATTTTCCCAGCATGTACAGTGTATTGGACTGAAGAGGATCTACTGTTCTTGTCAGGTTCCTAAGCAGAGTTGAATAGATATGGCCCCTGTGTGCAGGAAGCACAGTTCTTTTGTTCTGAGGAAGCTCACTCTTCAGGCCCTATAGGAAACACAGTATAGTAGAAGAATGTTCTTTTGTCAAAAGCAGAGTGTTTTTCTTGGAAGGCGAGCTTGCGTTTCTTTCCCAGTCCTAAATGGAGCTGAGACACATGCAGTTTTTGGTCCTACGAGCAAGAGCTTTTTTCTGGTAAGAAGAGTCACTATTGCACTCCCATTGCCATACACAGTGCAAATAGCACTTGCATCTGTACCCAGCAAGTACAGTGTATTGGACTGAAGAGGATCTACTGTTCTTGTCAGTTTCCAAAGCAGAATTGAATAGATATGGCCCCTGTGTGCAGGAAGCACAGTTCTTTTGTTCTGAGGAAGCTCACTCATCTGGCCCTATAGGAAACACAGTATAGTAGAAGAATGCTCTTTTGTCAAAAGCACAGAGATTTTCTTGTAAGGCGAGCTAGCATTTCTTTCCCAGTCCTAAATGGAGTTGAGACACATGCAGTTTTTCGTCCTACGAGCAAGAGTTTTTTTCTGGTAAGAAGAGTCACTATTGCACTCTCATAGCCATACACAGTGCAAATACCACTTGCATCTGTTCCCAGCAAGTACAGTGTATTGGACTGAAGAGGATCTACTGTTCTTGTCAGTTTTTTAAGCAGAGTTGAACTAGATATGGCCCGTGTGTGTAGGAAGCACAGTTCTTTTGTTCTGAGCAAGCTCACTGTTCGGACCCCATAGGAAACTCAGTAGGGTAGAAGAGTGCTCTTTTCTCAAAAGCAGAGTGTGTTTCATGTAAGGCGAGCTAGCCTTTGTTTCCCAGTCCTAAATGGAGTTGAATCACATGCAGTTTCTGTCCTACGAGCAAGAGTTGTTTTCTGGTAAGAAGAGTCACTATTGCGCTCCCATTGTCATACACAGGGCAAATAGCACTCGCGTCTGTTCCCAGCAAGTACAGTGTATTGGACTGAATAGGAGCTACTGTTCTTGTCAGTTTCCTAAGCAAAATTGAACTAGATATAACCGTGTGTGTAGGAAGCACAGTTCTTTTGTTCTGAGCAAGCTCACTGTTTTGGTTCCATAGGAAACACAGTTGAGTAGAAGAGTGCTCTTTTCGCAAAAGCAGAGTGTGTTTCTTGTAAGGCAAGCTCGCGTTTGTTTCCCAGTCCTAAATGGAGTTGCGTCACATGCAGTTTTTGGTCCTACGAGCAAGAGTTGTTTTCTGGTAAGAAGAGTCACTATTGCGCTCCAATTGCCATACACAGTGCAAATAGCACTCGCGTCTGTTCCCCACAAGTACAGTGTATTGGACTGAATAGGAGCTACTGTTCTTGTCAGTTTCCTAAGCACAGTTGAACTAGATATGGTCCGTGTGTGTAGGAAGCACAGTTCTTTTGTTCTCAGCAAGCTCACTGTTCTGGCCCGATAGGAAACACTGTAGAGTAGAAGAGTGCTCTTTTCTCAAAAGCAGAGTGTGTTTCTTGTAAAACGAGCTATCGTTTGTTTCCCAGTCCTAATTGGAGTTGAATCACATGCAGTTTCTGGTCCTATGAGCAAGAGTTGTTTTCTGGTAAGAAGAGTCACTATTGTGCTCCCATTGTCATACACAGGGCAAATAGCGCTGGCGTCTTTTCCCAGCATGTACAGTGTATTGGACTGAAGAGGATCTACTGTTCTTGTCAGGTTCTTAAGCAGAGTTGAACTAGATATGGCCGTGTGTGTAGGAAGCACAGTTCTTTTGTTCTGAGCAAGCTCACTGTTTTGGTCTTAATGGAAACACAGTTGAGTAGAAGAGTGCTCTTTTCTCAAAAGCAGAGTGTGTTTCTTGTAAGGCGAACTCACGTTTGTTTCCCAGGCCTAATTGGAGTTGAGTCACATGCAGTTTTTTGTCCTACGAGCAAGAGTTGTTTTCTGGTAAGACGAGTCACTATTGTGCTCCAATTGCCATACACAGTGCAAATAGCAATTGCGTCTGTTCCCAGCAAGTGCAGTGTATTGGACTGAAAAGGAGCTACTGTTCTTGTCAGGTTCCTAAGCAGAGTTGAACTAGATATGGTCCGTGTTTGTAGGAAGCACAGTTCTTTTGTTCTGAGCAAGCTCACTCTTTGGACCCCATAGGAAACACAGTAGAGTAGAAGAGTGCTCTCTTCTCAAAAGCAGAGTGTGTTTTTTGTAAGGCGAGCCAGCATTTGTTTCCCAGTCTTAAATGTAGTTGAATCCCATGCAGTTTCTGGTCCTAGGAGCAAGAGTTGTTTTCTGGTAAGAAGAGTCACTATTGTGCTCCCATTGTCATTCACAGGGCATATAGCACTCGTGTCTGTTCCCAGCAAGTACAGTGTTTTGGACTGAAGAGGATCTACTATTCTTGTCAGTTTCCTAAGCAGAATTGAACTAGATATGACCGTGTGTTTAGGAAGCACAGTTCTTTTGTTCTGAGCAAGCTCACTGTTTTGGCCCTATAGGAAACACAGTAGAGTAGAAGAGTGCTCTTTTCTAAAAAGCAGAGTGTGTTTCTTGTAAGGCGAGCTCACGTTTGTTTCCCAGTCCTAAATGGAGTTGAGTCACATGCAGTTTTTGCTCCTACGAGCAAGAGTTGTTTTCTTTTAAGGAAAGTCACTATGGCGCTCCCATTGCCATACAAAATGCAAATAGCAATCGCGTGTGTCCCAGCTAGTACAGTGTACCGGACTGAAGAGGAGCTACTGTTTTTGTCAGTTTCCTAAGCAGAGTTGAACTAGATATGGCCCGTGTGTGTAGGAAGCACAGTTTTTTTTTCTGAGCAAGCTCACTGTTCTGGCCCTATAGGAAACACTTTAGATTATAAGAGGGCTCTTTTCTCAAAAGAAGAGTGTGTTTCTTGTAATGCGAGCTAGCGTTTGTTTCCCAGTCCTAAATGGAGTTGAATATCATGCAGTTTCTGGTCCTACGAGCAAGAGTTGTTTTCTGGTAAGAAGAGTCACTATTGTGCTCCCATTGCCATGCACAGAGCAAATAGCACTCGCGTCTGTTCCCAGCAAGTACAGTGTATCGGACTGAAGAGTAGCTACTGTTGTTGTCAGTTTCCTAAGCAGAGTTGAACGAGATATGGCCCGTGTGTGTAGGAAGCTCAGTTCTTTGTTCTGAGCAAGCTCACTGTTTTGACCACATAGGAAACACAGTAGAGTAGAAGAGTGCTCTTTTCTCAAAAGCAGGGTGTGTTTCTTGTAAGGCGAGCTAGTGTTTGTTTCCCAGTCCTAAATGGAGTTGAATCACATGCAGTTTCTGGTCCTACGAGCAAGAGTTGTTTTCTGGTAAGGAAAGTCACTATTGCGCTCCCAATGCCATACACAGTGCAAATAGCACTCGCGTCTGTTCCCAGCAAATACAGTGTATCGGACTGAAGAGGAGCTACTGTTCTTGTCGGTTTCCTAAGCAGAGTTGAACTAGCTATGGTCCGTGTGTAGGAAGCACAGTTTTCTGTTCTGAGCAAGCTCACTGTTTGGACCCCGTAGGAAACACAATAGAGTAGAAGAGTGCTCTTTTCTCAAAAGCAGAGTGTGTTTCTTGTAAGGCGAGCTAGTGTTTGTTTCACAGTCCTAAATGGAGTTGAATCACATGCAGTTTCTGGTCCTACGAGCAATAGTTGTTTTATGGTAAGAATAGTCACTATTGCGCTGCCATTGCCATACACAGGACAAAAAGCACTGGCGTCTGTTCCCAGCAAGTTCAGTGTATTGGACTGAAGGGGATCTACTGTTCTTGTCAGGTTCCTAAACAGAATTGAACTAGATATGGCCGTGTGTGTAGGAAGCACAGTTCTTTTGTTCTGAGCAAGCTCACTGTTCTGGCCCTACAGGAAACACAGTAGAGTAGAAGAGTGCTCTTTTCTCAAAAGCAGAGTGTATTTCTTGTAAGGCAAGCTAGCGTTTGTTTCCCAGTCCTAAATGGAGTTGAGTCACACGCAGTTTCTGGTCCTAGGAACAAGAGTTGTTTTCTGGTAAGAAGAGTCACTATTGTGCTCCCATTGTCATACACAGGGCAAATAGTACTGGCGTCTGTTCCCAGCATGTACAGTGTATTGGACTGAAGAGGATCTACTGTTCTTGTCAGTTTCCTAAGCAGAATTGAATAGATATGGCCCCTGTGTGCAGGAAGAACAGTTCTTTTGTTCTGAGGAAGCTCACTCATCTGGCCCTATAGGAAACACAGTATAGTAGAAGAATGCTCTTTTGTCAAAAGCACAGAGTTTTTCTTGTAAGGCAAGCTAGCATTTCTTTCCCAGTCCTAAATGGAGTTGAGACACATGCAGTTTTTGGTCCTACGAGCAAGAGTTTTTTTCTGGTAAGAAGAGTCACTGTTGCACTCTCATAGCCATACACAGTGCAAAGAGCACTTGCATCTGTTCCCAGCAAGTACAGTGTATTGGACTGAAGAGGATCTACTGTTCTTGTCAGTTTTTTTAGCAGAGTTGAACTAGATATGGCCCGTGTGTGTAGGAAGCACAGTTCTTTTGTTCTGAGCAAGCTCACTGTTCGGACCCCATAGGAAACTCAGTAGGGTAGAAGAGTGCTCTTTTCTCAAAAGCAGAGTGTGTTTCATGTAAGGCGAGCTAGCATTTGTTTCCCAGTCCTAAATGGAGTTGAATCTCATGCCGTTTCTGGTCCTACGAGCAAGAGTTGTTTTCTGGTAAGAAGAGTCACTATTGTGCTCCCATTGCCATGCACAGAGCAAATAGCACTCGTGTCTGTTCCCAGCAAGTACAGTGTATCGGACTGAAGAGTAGCTACTGTTGTTGTCAGTTTCCTAAGCAGAGTTGAACGAGATATGGCCCGTGTGTAGGAAGCTCAGTTCTTTTGTTCTGAGCAAGCTCACTGTTTTGACCACATAGGAAACACAGTAGAGTAGAAGAGTGCTCTTTTCTCAAAAGCAGGGTGTGTTTCTTGTAAGGCGAGCTAGTGTTTGTTTCCCAGTCCTAAATGGAGTTGAATCACATGCAGTTTCTTGTCCTACGAGCAAGAGTTGTTTTCTGGTAAGGAAAGTCACTATTGCGTTCTCAATGCCATACACAGTGCAAATAGCACTGGCGTCTGTTCCCAGCAATTACAGTGTATCGGACTGAAGAGGAGCTACTGTTCTTGTCGGCTTCCTAAGCAGGGTTGAACTAGATATGGTCCGTGTGTAGGAAGCACAGTTTTCTGTTCTGAGCAAGCTCACTGTTTGGACCCCATAGGAATCACAATAGAGTAGAAGAGTGCTCTTTTCTCAAAAGCAGACTGTGTTTCTTGTAAGGCGAGGTAGCATTTGTTTCCCAGTCCTAAATGGAGTTGAATCACATGCAGTTTCTGGTCCTACGAGCAATAGTTGTTTTATGGTAAGAATAGTCACTATTGCGCTGCCATTGCCATACACAGGACAAATAGCACTGGCGTCTGTTCCCAGCAAGTACAGTGTATTGGACTGAAGAGGAGCTACTGTTCTTGTAAGTTTCCTAAGCAGAGTTGAACTAGATATGGCCCGTGTGTGTAGGAAGCACAGTTCTTTTGTTCTGAGCAAGCTCACTGTTCGGACCCATAGGAAACACAGTAGAGTAGAAGAGTGCTCTTTTCTCAAAAGCAGAGTGTGTTTCACGTAAGGCGAGCTAGCATTTGTTTCCCAGTCCTAAATGGAGTTGAATCACATGCAGTTTCTGGTCCTACGAGCAAGAGTTGTTTTCTGGTAAGAAAAGTCACTATTGCGCTCCCATTGCCATACACAGTGCAAATAGCACTCGCGTGTGTTCCCAGCTAGTACAGGGTATCGTACTGAAGAGGAGCTACTGTTTTTGTCAGTTTCCTAAGCAGAGTTGAACTAGATATGGCCCGTGTGTGTAGGAAGCACAGTTTTTTTTTTCTGAGCAAGATCACTGTTCTGGCCACATAGGAAACACTTTAGAGTATAAGAGGGCTCTTTTCTCAAAAGCAGAGTGTGTTTCTTATAATGTAAGCTAGCGTTTGTTTCCCACGTCCTAAATGGAGTTGAATCTCATGCAGATTCTGGTCCTACGAGCAAGAGTTGTTTTCTGGTAAGAAGAGTCACTATTGTGCTCCCATTGCCATACACAGTGCAAATAGCACTCGCGTCTGTTCCCCGCAAGTACAGTGTATCGGACTGAAGAGTAGCTACTGTTGTTGTCAGTTTCCTAAACAGAGTTGAACGAGATATGGCCCGTGTGTGTAGGAAGCTCAGTTCTTTTGTTCTGAGCAAGCTCACTGTTTTGACCACATAGGAAACACAGTAGAGTAGAAGAGTGCTCTTTTCTCAAAAGCAGGGTGTGTTTCTTGTAAGGCGAGCTAGTGTTTGTTTCCCAGTCCTAAATGGAGTTGTATCACATGCAGTTTCTGGTCCTATGAGCAAGAGTTGTTTTCTGGTAAGGAAAGTCACTATTGCGCTCCCAATGCCATACCCAGTGCAAATAGCACTCGTGTCTGTTCCCAGCAATTACAGTGTATCAGACTGAAGAGGAGCTACTGTTCTTGTCGGTTTCCTAAGCAGAGTTGAACTAGATATGGTCCGTGTGTAGGAAGCACAGTTTTCTGTTCTAAGCAATCTCACTGTTTTACACCGTAGGAAACACAATAGAGTAGAAGAGTGCTCTTTTCTCAAAAGCAGAGTGTGTTTCTTGTAAGGCGAGCTAGCATTTGTTTCCCAGTCCTAAATGGAGTTGAATCACATGCAGTTTCTGGTCCTACGAGCAATAGTTGTTTTATGGTAAAAATAGTCACTATTGCGCTGCTATTGCCATACACAGGACAAATAGCACTGGCGTCTGTTCCCAGCAAGTACAGTGTATTGGACTGAAGGGGATCTATTGTTCTTGTCAGGTTCCTAAACAGAATTGAACTAGATATGGCCGTGTGTGTAGGAAGCACAGTTCTTTTGTTCTGAGCAAGTTCACTGTTCTGGCCCTACAGGAAACACAGTAGAGTAGAAGAGTGCTCTTTTCTCAAAAGCAGAGTGTATTTCTTGTAAGGCGAGCTAGTGTTTGTTTCCCAGTCCTAAATGGAGTTGAGTCACATGCACTTTCTGGTCCTAGGAACAAGAGTTGTTTTCTGGTAAGAAGAGTCACTATTGTGCTCCCATTGTCATACACAGGGCAAATAGTACTGGCGTCTGTTCGCAGCATGTACAGTGTATTGGGCTGAAGAGGATATACTGTTCTTGTCAGTTTCCTAAGGAGAATTGAATAGATATGGCCCCTGTGTGCAGGAAGCACAGTTCTTTTGTTCTGAGGAAGCTCACTCATCTGGCCTTATAGGAAACACAGTATAGTAGATGAATGCTCTTTTGTCAAAAGCACAGAGTTTTTCTTGTAAGGCGAGCTAGCATTTCTTTCCCAGTCCTAAATGGAGTTGAGACACATGCAGTTTTTGGTCCTACGAGCAAGAGTTTTTTTCTGGTAAGAAGAGTCACTATTGCACTCTCATAGCCATGCACAGTGCAAATAGCACTTGCATCTGTTCCCGGCAAGTACAGTGTATTGGACTGAAGAGGATCTACTGTTCTTGTCAGTTTTTTAAGCAGAGTTGAACTAGATATGGCCCGTGTGTGTAGGAAGCACAGTTCTTTTGTTCTGAGCAAGCTCACTGTTCGGACCCCATAGGAAACTCAGTAGGGTAGAAGAGTGCTCTTTTCTCAAAAGCAGAGTGTGTTTCATGTAAGGCGAGCTAGCCTTTGTTTCCCAGTCCTAAATGGAGTTGAATCACATGCAGTTTCTGGTCCTACGAGCATGAGTTGTTTTCTGGTAAGAAGAGTCACTATTGCGCTCCCATTGTCATACACAGGGCAAATAACCATCGCGTCTGTTCCCAGCAAGTACAGTGTATTGGACTGAAGAGGATCTACTATTCTTGTCAGTTTCCTAAGCAGAATTGAACTAGATATGACCGTGTGTGTAGGAAGCACAGTTCTTTAGTTCTGAGCAAGCTCACTGTTTTGGTCCTATAGGAAACACAGTTGAGTAGAAGAGTGCTCTTTTCTCAAAAGCAGAGTGTGTTTCTTGTAAGGCGAGCTCACGTTTGTTTCCCAGTCCTAAATGGAGTTGCGTCACATGCAGATTTTGGTCCTACAAGCAAGAGTTGTTTTCTGGTAAGAAGAGTCACTATTGCGCTCCAATTGCCATACACAGTGCAAATAGCACTAGCGTCTGTTCCCCGCAAGTACAGTGTATTGGACTGAATAGGAGCTACTGTTCTTGTCAGTTTCCTAAGCAGAGTTGAACTAGATATGGTCCGTGTGTGTAGGAAGCACAGTTCTTTTGTTCTGAGCAAGCTCACTGTTCTGGCCCGATAGGAAACACTGTAGAGTAGAAGAGTGCTCTTTCCTCAAAAGCAGAGTGTGTTTCTTGTAAAACGAGCTATCGTTTGTTTCCCAGTCCTAAATGGAGTTGAATTATATGCAGTTTCTGGTCCTACGAGCAAGAGTTGTTTTCTGGTAAGAAGAGTCACTATTGCGCTCCCATTGTCATACACAGGGCAAATAGCACTCGCGTCTGTTCCCAGCAAGTACAGTGTATTGGACTGAAGAGGATCTACTATTCTTGTCAGTTTCCTAAGCAGAATTGAACTAGATATGACCGTGTGTGTAGGAAGCACAGTTCTTTTGTTCTGAGCAAGCTCACTGTTTTGGTCCTATAGGAAACACAGTTGAGTAGAAGAGTGCTCTTTTCTCAAAAGCAGAGTGTGTTTCTTGTAAGGCGAGCTCGCGTTTGTTTCCCAGTCCTAAATGGAGTTGCGTCACATGCAGTTTTTGGTCCTACGAGCAAGAGTTGTTTTCTGGTAAGAAGAGTCACTATTGTGCTCCAATTGCCATACACAGTGCAAATAGCACTCGCGTCTGTTCCCCGCAAGTACAGTGTATTGGACTGAATAGGAGCTACTGTTCTTGTCAGTTTCCTAAGCACAGTTGAACTAGATAAGGTCCGTGTGTGTAGGAAGCACAGTTCTTTTGTTCTCAGCAAGCTCACTGTTCTGGCCCTACAGGAAACACTGTAGAGTAGAAGAGTGCTCTTTTCTCAAAAGCAGAGTGTGTTTCTTGTAAAACGAGCTATCGTTTGTTTCCCAGTCCTAAATGGAGTTGAATCACATGCAGTTTCTGGTCCTATGAGCAAGAGTTGTTTTCTGGTAAGAAGAGTCACTATTGTGCTCCCATTGTCATACACAGGGCAAATAGCGCTGGCGTCTGTTCCCAGCATGTACAGTGTTTTGGACTGAAGAGGATCTACTGTTCTTGTCAGGTTCCTACGCAGAGTTGAACTAGATATGGCCGTGTGTGTTGAAGCAACAGTTCTTTTGTTCTGAGCAAGCTCACTGTTCTGGCCCTATAGGAAACACAGTAGAGTAGAAGAGTGCTCTTTTCTCTAAAGCAGAGTATGTTTCTTGTAAGGCGAACTCGCGTTTGTTTCCCAGGCCTAATTGGAATTGAGTCACATGCAGTTTTTTGTCCTACGAGCAAGAGTTGTTTTCTGGTAAGACGAGTCACTATTGTGCTCCCATTGCCATACACAGTGCAAATAGCACCCGCGTCTGTTCCCAGCAAGTACAGTGTATTGGACTGAAGAGGAGCTACTGTTCTTGTCAGGTTCCTAAGCAGAGTTGAACTAGATATGGTCCGTGTGTGTAGGAAGCACAGTTCTTTTGTTCTGAGCAAGCTCACTCTTTGGACTCCATAGGAAACACAGTAGAGTAGAAGAGTGCTCTCTTCTCAAAAGCAGAGTGTGTTTCTTGTAAGGTGAGCTAGCATTTGTTTCCCAGTCTTAAATGGAGTTGAATCCCATGCAGTTTCTGGTCCTAGGAGCAAGAGTTGTTTTCTTGTAAGAAGAGTCACTATTGTGCTCCCATTGTCATACACAGGGCATATAGCACTCGCGTCTGTTCCCAGCAAGTACAGTGTTTTGGACTGAAGAGGATCTACTATTCTTGTCAGTTTCCTAAGCAGAATTGAACTAGATATGACCGTGTGTTTAGGAAGCACAGTTCTTTTGTTCTAAGCAAGCTCACTGTTTTGGCCCTATAGGAAACACAGTAGAGTAGAAGAGTGCTCTTTTCTCAAAAGCAGAGTGTGTTTCTTGTAAGGAGAGCTCACGTTTGTTTCCCAGTCCTAAATGGAGTTGAGTCACATGCAGTTTTTCCTCCTACGAGCAAGAGTTGTTTTCTGGTAAGAAAAGTCACTATTGCGCTCCCATTGCCATACACAGTGCAAATAGCACTCGTGTGTGTTCCCAGCTAGTACAGGGTATCGTACTGAACAGGAGCTACTGTTTTTGTCAGTTTCCTAAGCAGAGTTGAACTAGATATGGCCCGTGTGTGTAGGAAGCACAGTTCTTTTGTTCTGAGCAAGCTCACTGTTCGGACACCATAGGAAACACAGTAGAGTAGAAGAGTGCTCTTTTTTCAAAAGCAGAGTGTGTTTCTTGTAAGGTGAGCTAGCGTTTGTTTCCCAATCCTAAATGGAGATGAATCACATGCAGTTTCTGGTCCTACGAGCAAGAGTTGTTTTCTGGTAAGAAGAGTCACTATTGCGCTCCCATTTTCATACACAGGGCAAATAGCACTGGTGTCTGTTCCCAGCAAGTGCAGTGTATTGGACTGAAGAGCATCTACTGTTCTTCTCAGTTTCCTAAGCAGAGTTGAACTAGATATGGCCCGTGTGTGTAGGAAGCACAGTTCTTTTGTTCTGAGATTGCTCACTGTTCCAGCCTTATAGGAAAGACATTAGAGTAGAAGAGTGCTCCTTTCTCAAAAGCAGAGTGTGTTTCTTGTAAGTCAAGCTAGCGTTTGTTTCCAAGTCCTAAATGGAGTTGAATCACATGCAGTTTCTGGTCCTACGAGCAAGAGTTGTTATCTGGTAATAAAGTCACTGTTGCGCTCCCCATGCCATACACAGTATAAATAGCATTCGCATCTGTTCCCAGCAAGTACAGTGTATTGGACTGAACCGGAGCTACTGTTCTTGTCAGTTTCCTAAGCAGAGTTGAACTAGATATGGCCCGTGTGTGTAGGAAGCACAGTTCTTTTGTTCTGAGCAAGCTCATTGTTCGGACCCCATATGAACCACAGTAGAATAGAAGACTGCTCTTTTCTCAAAAGCAGAGTGTGTTTCTTGTAAGGCGAGCTAGCGTTTGTTTCCCAGTCTTAATGGAGTTGAATCACATGCAGTTTCTTGTCCTACGAGCAAGAGTAGTTTTCTGGTAAGAAGAGTCACTATTGCGTTCCCATTGTCATACAAAGGGCAAATAGCACTGGCGTCTGTTTCCAGCATGTACAGTGTATTGGACTGAAGAGGATCTACTGTTCTTTTCAGTTTCCTAAGCAGAATTGAACTAGATATGGCCGTATTTGTATGAAGCACAGTTCTTTTGTTCTGAGCAAGCTCACTGTTCTGGCCCTATAGGAAACACAGTAGAGTAGAAGAGTGCTCTTTTCTCAAAATCAGAGTGTGTTTTTTGTAAGGCGAGCTAGCGATTGTTTCCCAGTCCTAAATGGAGTTGAATCACATGCAGTTTCTTGTCCTACGAGCAAGAGTTGTTTTCTGGTAAGAAGAGTCACTATTGCGCTCCCCTTGTCATACACAGTGCAAATAGCACTCGCGTCTGTTCTCAGGAAGTACAGTATATTGGACTAAAGGGGAGCTACTGTTCTTGTCAGTTTCCTAAGCAGAGTTGAACTAGATATGGCCCGTGTGTGTAGGAAGCACAGTTCTTTTGTTCTGAGCAAGCTCACTGTTCGGACACCATATGAAACACAGTAGAGTAGAAGAGTGCTCTTTTTTCAAAAGCAGAGTGTGTTTCTTGTAAGGTGAGCTAGCGTTTGTTTCCCAATCCTAAATGGAGATGAATCACATGCAGTTTCTGGTCCTACGAGCAAGAGTTGTTTTCTGGTAAGAAGAGTCACTATTGCGCTCCCATTTTCATACACAGGGCAAATAGCACTGGCGTCTGTTCCCAGCAAGTGCAGTGTATTGGACTGAAGAGCATCTACTGTTCTTCTCAGTTTCCTAAGCAGAGTTGAACTAGATATGGCCCGTGTGTGTAGGAAGCACAGTTCTTTTGTTCTGAGATTGCTCACTGTTCCAGCCTTATAGGAAAGACATTAGAGTAGAAGAGTGCTCCTTTCTCAAAAGTAGAGTGTGTTTCTTGTAAGTCAAGCTAGCGTTTGTTTCCAAGTCCTAAATGGAGTTGAATCACATGCAGTTTCTGGTCCTATGAGCAAGAGTTGTTATCTGGTAATAAAGTCACTGTTGCGCTCCCCATGCCATACACAGTATAAATAGCATTCGCATCTGTTCCCAGCAAGTACAGTGTATTGGACTGAACCGGAGCTACTGTTCTTGTCAGTTTCCTAAGCAGAGTTGAACTAGATATGGCCCGTGTGTGTAGGAAGCACAGTTCTTTTGTTCTGAGCAAGCTCATTGTTCGGACCCCATATGAACCACAGTAGAATAGAAGACTGCTCTTTTCTCAAAAGCAGAGTGTGTTTCTTGTAAGGCGAGCTAGCGTTTGTTTCCCAGTCCTAAATGGATTTGAATCACATGCAGTTTTTGGTCCTCCGAGCACGAGTTGTTTTCTGGTAAGGAAAGTCACTATTGTGCTCCCATTTACATACACAGTGCAAATAGCACTCACATCTGTTCCCAGCAAGTACAGTGTATTGGACTGAAGCGGAGCTACTGTTCTTGTCAGTTTCCTAAGCAGAGTTGAACTAGATATGGCCCCTGTGTGTAGGAAGCACAGTTCTTTGTTCTGAGCAAGCTCACTCTTCGGACCCCATAGGAAACACAGTAGAGTAGAAGAGTGCTCTTTTCTCAAAAGCAGTGTGTGTTTCTTGTAAGGCGAGCTAGCGTTTGTTTCCCACTTCTAAATGGAGTTGAATCACATGCAGTTTCTGTTCCTATGAGCAAGAATTGTTTTCTGGGAAGAAGAGTCACTATTGTGCTCCCATTGCCATACACAGTGCAAATAGCACTGGCGTCTGTTCCCAGCATGTACAGTGTATTGGACTGAAGAGGAGCTACTGTTCATGTCAGTTTCCTAAGCAGAGTTGAACTAGTTATGGCCCCTGTGTGTAGGAAGCACAGTTCTTTTGTTTTGAGCAAGCTCACTGTTCAGACACCATAGGAAACACAGTAGAGTAGAATAGTGCTCTTTTCTCTAAAGCAGAGTGTGTTTCTTGTAAGGCAAGCTAGAGTTTGTTTCCCATTCCTAAATGGAGTTGAGTCACATCCAGTTTTTGGTCCTACGAGCAAGAGTTGTTTTCTGGTAAAGAGAGTCACTATTGTGGTCCCAATGCCATACACAGTGCAAATAGCACTCTCGTCTGTTCCCAGCAAGAACAGTGTGTTGCACTGAAGAGGAGCTACTGTTCTTGTCAGTTTCCTAAGCAGAGTTGAACTAGATATGGCCCGTGTGTGTAGGAAGCACAGTTCTTTTGTTCTGAGCAAGCTCACTGTTGGGACCCCATAGGAAAGACAGTAGAGTAGAAGAGTGCTCTTTTCTCAAAAGCAGAGTGTGTTTCTTATAAGGCGAGTGAGCGTTTGTTTCCCAGTCATAAATGGAGTTGAATCACATGCAGTTTCTTGTCCTACGAGCAAGAGTTGTTTTCTGGTAAGAAGAGTCACTATTGCGCTCCCATTGTCATACACAGGGCAAATAGCACTGGCGTCTGTTCCCAGCATGTACAGTGTATTGGACTGAAGAGGATCTACTGTTATTGTCAGTTTCCTAAGCAGAATTGAACTAGATATGGCTGTATTTGTAGGAAGCACAGTTCTTTTGTTCTGAGCAAACTAACTATTCTGGCCATGTAGGAACCACAGTAGAGTAGAAGAGTGCTCTTTTCTCAAAAGCAGAGTGTGTTTCTTGTAATGCGAGCTAGCGTTTGTTTCCCAATATAAATGGAGATGAATCACATGCAGTTTCTGGTCCTACGAGCTAGAGTTGTTTTCTGGGAAGAAGAGTCACAATTGCGCTCCCATTGTGATACTAGGGCAAATAGCACTGGCGTCTGTTCCCAGCATGTACAGTGTATTGGACTGAAGAGGAGCTACTGTTCATGTCAGTTTCCTAAGCAGAGTTGAACTAGATATGGCCCGTGTGTGTAGGAAGCACAGTTCTTTTGTTCTGAGAATGCTCACTTTTTGGGCACCATAGGAAACACAGTAGAGTAGAAGAGTGCTCTGATCTCAAAAGCAGAGTGTGTTTCTTGTAAGGCGAGCTAGTGTTTGTTTCCCAGTCCTAAATGGAGTTGAATCACATGCAGTTTTTGGTCCTACGAGCAAGAGTTGTTTTCTGGTAAGAAGAGTCACTATTGCGCTCCCATTGTGATACTAGCACAAGTAGCACTGGCGTCTGTTCCCAGCATGTACAGTGTATTGGACTGAAGAGGATCTACTGCTCTTGTCAGTTTCCTAAGCAGAATTGAACTAGATATGGCCGTATTTGTAGGAAGCACAGTTCTTTTGTTCTGAGCAAACTCACTGTTCTGGCCATATAGGAAACACAGTAGAGTAGAAGAGTGCTCTTTTCTCAAAAACAGAGTGTGTTTCTTGTAAGGCGAGCTAGTGTTTGTTTCCCAGTCCTAAATGGAGTTGAATCACATGCAGTTTCTTTTCCTAGGAGCAAGAGTTGTTTTCTGGTAAGAAGAGTCACTATTGCGCTCCCATTGTGATACTAGGGCAAATAGCACTGGCGTCTGTTCCCAGCATGTACAGTGTATTGGACTGAAGAGGATTTACTGTTCCTGTCAGTTTCCTAAGCAGAGTTGAACTAGATATGGCCCATGTGTGTAGGAAGCACTGTTCATTTGTTCTGAGCAAGCTCACTTTTCGGACCCCATAGGAAACACAGTAGAGTAGAATAGTGCTCTTTTCTCAAAAGCAGAGTGTGTTTCTTGTAAGGCGAGCTAGCGTTTGTTTCCCAGTACTAAATGGAGTTGAATCACATGCAGTTTTTGGTCCTACGACCAAGAGATGTTTTCTGGTAAGGAAAGTCACTATTGCGCTCCCATTGCCATACACAGTGCAAATAGCACTCACGTCTGTTCCCAGCAAAAACAGTGTATTGGACTGAAGAGGAGCTACTGTTCTTGTCAGTGTCCAAAGCAGAGTTGAACTAGATATGGCCCGTGTGTGTAGGAAGCACAGTTCTTTTGTTCTGAGCAAACTCACTGTTCTGGCCATATAGGAAACACAGTAGAGTAGAAGAGTGCTCTTTTCTCAAAAGCAGAGTGTGTTTCTTGTAAGGTGAGCTAGCGTTTGTTTCCCAGTCCTAAATGGAGTTGAATCACATGCAGTTTTGGGTCCTAAGAGCAAGAGTTGTTTTCTGGTAAGGAAAGTCACTATTGCGCTCCCATTGCCATACACAGTGCAAATAGCACTCGTGTCTGTTCCCAGCAAGTACAGTGAATTGGACTGAAGCAGAGCTAATGTTCTTGTCAGTTTCCTAAGCAGAGTTGAACTAGATATGGCCCGTGTTTGTAGGAAGCACAGTTCTTTTGTTCTGAGCAAGCTCACTGTTCGGACACCATAGGAAACACAGTAGAGTAGAAGAGTGCTCTTTTCTCAAAGGCAGAGTATGTTTCTTGTAAGGCGAGCTAGGGTTTGTTTCCCAATCCTAAATGGAGTTGAATCACATGCAGTTTCTGGTCCTACGAGCAAGAGTTTTGTTCTGGTAAGAAGTGTCACTATTGTGCTCCCATTTTCATACACAGGGAAAATAGCACTGGCATCTGTTCCCAGCATGTACAGTGTATCGGACTGAAGAGGATCTACTGTTCTTGTCAGTTTCCTAAGCAGAGTTGAACTAGATAAGGACCGTGTGTGTAGGAAGCACAGTTCTTTTGTTCTGCGAATGCTCACTGTTCTGGCCCTAAGGGAAGCACATTATAGTAGAAGACTGCTCTTTTCTCAAAAGCAGAGTGTGCTTCTTGTAAGTCGAGCTAGCGTTTGTTTCCCAGTCCTAAATGGAGTTGAATCACATGCAGTTTCTGGTCCTACCAGCAAGAGTTCTTTTCTGGTAAGAAGAGACACTATTGTGCTCCCATTGTCATACACAAGGCAAATAGCACTGGCGTCTAATCCCAGCAAGTACAGTGTATTGGACTGAAGAGGATCTACCTTTCTTGTCAGTTTCCTAAGCAGAGTTGAACTAGATATTGCCCATGTGTGTAGGAAGCACAGTTCTTTTGTTCTGAGCAAGCTCACTGTTCGGACCCCATAGGAAACACAGTAGAGTAGAAGAGTGCTCTTTTCTCAAAAGCAGAGTGTGTTTCTTGTAAGACAAGCTAGCATTTGTTTCCCTGTCCTAAATGGAGTTGAATCACATCCTGTTTTTGGTCTTACGAGCAAGAGTTGTTTTCTGGTAAGGAAAGTCACTATTGCACTCCCATTGCCAGGCACAGTGCAAATAGCACTCACGTCTGTTCCAAGCAAGTACAGTGTATTAGACTGAAGAGAAGCTACTGTTCTTGTCAGTTTCCTAAGCAGGGTTGAACTAGATATGGCCCCTGTGTGTAGGAAGCACAGTTCTTTTGTTCTGAGCAAGTTCAATGTTCTGGCCCTGTAGGAAACACAGTAGAGTAGAAGAGTGCTCTGTTTTCAAAAGCAGAGTGTGTTTTTTGTAAGGCGAGATAGCGTTTGTTTCCCAGTCCTAAATGGAGTTGAATCACATGCAGTTTCTGGACCTATGAGCATGAATTGTTTTCTGGTAAGAAGAGTAACTATTGCGCTCCCATTGTCATACACAGGGCAATTAGCACTGGCGTCTGTTCCAGCATGTACAGTGTATTGGACTCAAGAGCATCTACAGTTCTTGTCAGTTTCCTAAGTAGAATTGAACTAGATATGGCCATGTGCGTAGGAAGCACAGTTCTTTTGTTCTGAGCAAGCTCACTGTTCTGGCCCTATTGGAAACAAAGTAGAGTAGAAGAGTGATGGTTTTGAAAAAGCAGAGTGTCTTTCTTGTAAGACGAGCTAGCGTTTGTTTCCCAGTCCTAAATGGAGTTGAATCACATGCAGTTTCTGGTCCTAGGAGCAAGAGTTGTTTTCTGGTAAGGAAAGTCACTATTGCGATCCCATTGCCATACACAGTGCAAATAGCACTCGCGTCTGCTCCCAGCAAGTGCAATGTATTGAACTGAAAAAGAGCTACTGTTCTTGTCAGTTTCCTAAGCAGAGTTGAACTAGATATGGCCCATGTGTGTAGGAAACACAGTTCTTTTGTTCTGAGCAAGCTCACTGTACGCACCCCATAAGAAACACAGTAGAGTAGAAGACTGCTCTTTTCTCAAAAGCAGAGTGTGTTTCTTGTAAGGCGAGCTAGCGTTTGTTTCCCAATCCTAAATGGAGATGAATCACATGCAGTTTCTTGTCCTACGAGTAAGAGATATTTTCTGGTAAGAAGAGTCACTATTGCGCTACCATTGTCATACATAGGGCAAATAGCACTGGCGTCTGTTCCCAGCATGTACAGTGTATTGGACTGAAGAGCATCTACTGTTCTTGTCAGTTTCCTAAGCTGAGTTGAACTAGATATGGCCCGTGTGTGTAGGAAGCACAGTTCTTTTTTTCTGAGAATGCTAACTGTTCTGGCCTTATAGGAAAGACATTAGAGTAGAAGAGTGCTCTTTTCTCAAAAGCAGAGTGTGTTTCTTGTAAGTCAAGCTAGCGTTTGTTTCCCAGTCCTAAATGGAGTTGAATGACATGCAGTTTCTGGTCCTACGAGCAAGAGTTGTTTTCAGGTAAGAAGAGTCACTATTGTGCTCCCATTGTCATAAACGGGGCAAATAGCACTGCTATCTGTGTACAGATGTATTGGACTGAAGAGGATCTCCTGTTCTTGTCAGTTTCCTAAGCATAATTGAACTAGATATGGCCCGTGTGTGTAGGAAGCACAGTTCTTTTGTTCTGAGCAATCTCACTGTTTGGACCACATAGGAAACACAGTAGAGTAGAGCAGTGCTTCTTTCTCAAAAGCAGAGTGTGTTTCTTGTAAGGCAAGCTAGCATTTGTTTCCCAGTCCTGAATGGAGTTGAATCACATCCTGTTTTTGGTCCTACGAGCAAGAGTTGTTTTCTGGTAATAAAGTCACTGTTGCGCTCCCCATGCCATACACAGTATAAATAGCATTCGCATCTGTTCCCAGCAAGTACAGTGTATTGGACTGAAGCGGAGCTACTGTTCTTATCAGTTTCCTAAGCAGAGTTGAACTAGATATGGCCCCTGTGTGTAGGAAGCACAGTTCTTTTGTTCTGAGCAAGCTCATTGTTCGGACCCCATATGAACCACAGTAGAATAGAAGACTGCTCTTTTCTCAAAAGCAGAGTGTGTTTCTTGTAACGCGAGCTAGCGTTTGTTTCCCAGTCCTAAATCGATTTGAATCACATGCAGTTTTTGGTCCTACGAGCAAGAGTTGTTTTCTGGTAAGGAAAGTCACTATTGTGCTCCCATTTACATACACAGTGCAAATAGCACTCGCATCTGTTCCCAGCAAGTACAGTGTATTGGACTGAAGCGGAGCTACTGTTCTTGTCAGTTTCCTAAGCAGAGTTGAACTAGATATGGCCCGTGTGTGTAGGAAGCACAGTTCCTTTTTTCTGAGCAAGCTCACTGTTGGGACCCCATTGGAAAGACAGTAGAGTAGAAGAGTGCTCTTTTCTCAAAAGCAGAGTGTGTTTCTTGTAAGGCGAGTGAGCATTTGTTTCCCAGTCCTAAATGGAGTTGAATCACATGCAGTTTCTTGTCCTACGAGCAAGAGTTGTTTTCTGGTAAGAAGAGTCACTATTGTGCTCCCATTGTCATACACAGGGCAAATAGCACTGGTGTCTGTTCCCAGCATGTACAGTGTATTGGACTGAAGAGGATCTACTGTTCTTGACAGTTTCCTAAGCAGAATTGAACTAGATATGGCTGTATTTGTAGGAAGCACAGTTCTTTTGTTCTGAGCAAACTCACTGTTCTGGCCATATAGGAAACACAGTAGAGTAGAAGAGTGCTCTTTTCTCAAAAGCAGAGTGTGTTTCTTGTAATGCGATTAGCGTTTGTTTCCCAATATAAATGGAGATGAATCACATGCAGTTTCTGGTCCTACGAGCTAGAGGTGTTTTCTGGGAAGAAGAGTCACAATTGCGCTCCCATTGTGATACTAGGGCAAATAGCACTGGCGTCTGTTCCCAGCATGTACAGTGTATTGGACTGAAGAGGAACTACTGTTCATGTCAGTTTCCTAAGCAGAGTTGAACTAGATATGTCCCGTGTGTGTAGGAAGCACAGTTCTTTTGTTCTGAGAATGCTCACTGTTCGGGCACCATAGGAAACACAGTAAAGTAGAAGAGTGCTCTTTTCTCAAAAGCAGAGTGTGTTTCTTGTAAGGTGAGCTAGCGTTTTTTTCCCAGTCCTAAATGGAGTTGAATCACATGCAGTTTTTGGTCCTACGAGCAAGAATTGTTTTCTGGTAAGGAAAGTCACTATTGCGCTCCCATTGCCATACACAGTGCAAATAGCACTGGTGTCTGTTCCCAGCAAGTACAGTGAATTGGACTGAAGCGGAGCTAATGTTCTTGTCAGTTTCCTAAGCAGAGTTGAACTAGATATGGCCCATGTTTGTAGGAAACACAGTTCTTTTGTTCTGTGCAAGCTCACTGTTCGGACCCCATAGGAAACACAGTCGAGTAGAAGAGTGCTCTTTTCTCAAAATCAGAGTGTCTTTCTTGTAAGGCGAGCTAGCGTTTGTTTCCCATTCCTAAATGGAGTTGAATCACATCCAGTTTTTGGTCCTACGGGCAAGAGTTGTTTTCTGGTAAGGAAAGTCACTATTGTGCTCCCATTGCCATACACAGTGCAAATACCACTCGCGTCTGTTCCCAGCAAGTACAGTGTATTGGACTGAAAAGGAGCTACTGTTCTTGTCAGTTTCCTAAGCAGAGTTGAACTAGATATGGCCCATGTGTGTAGGAAGCACAGTTCTTTTGTTCTGAGCAAGCTCACTGTTCGGACACCATAGGAAACACAGTAGAGTAGAAGAGTGCTCTTTTCTCAAAAGCAGAGTGTGTTTTTGTAAGTCGAGCTAGCGTTTGTTTCCCAGTCCTAAATGGAGTTGAATCACATGCAGTTTCTGGTCCTACTAGCAAGAGTTCTTTTCTGGTAAGAAGAGTCACTATTGTGCTCCCATTGTCATACACAAGGCAAATAGCACTGGCGTCTAATCCCAGCATGTACAGTGTATTTGACTGAAGAGGATCTACCTTTCTTGTCAGTATCCTAAGCAGAGTTGAACTAGATATGGCCCGTGTGTGTAGGAAGCACAGTTCTTTTGTTCTGAGCAAGCTCACTGTTCGGACCCCATAGTAAACACAGTAGAGTAGAAGAGTGCTCTTTTCTCAAAAGCAGAGCGTTTTTCTTGTAAGGCAATCTAGCATTTGTTTCCCTGTCCTAAATGGAGTTGAATCACATCCTGTTTTTGGTCTTACGAGCAAGAGTTGTTTTCTGGTAAGGAAAGTCACTATTGCACTCCCATTGCCAGACACAGTGCAAATAGCACTCACGTCTGTTCCAAGAAGTACAGTGTATTGGACTGAAGAGGAGCTACTGTTCTTGTCAGTTTCCTAAGAAGAGTTGAACTAGATATGGCCCGTGTAGGTAGGAATCACAGTTCTTTTGTTCTGAGCAAGCTCACTGTTCGGACCCCTTGGATACAAAGTAGAATAGAAGAGTGCTCTTTTCTCAAAAGCAGAGTGTGTTTCTTGTAAGGCGAGCTAGCGTTTGTTTCCCAGTCTTAATGGAGTTGAATCACATGCAGTTTCTTGTCCTACGAGCAAGAGTAGTTTTCTGGTAAGAAAAGTCACTATTGCGTTCCCATTGTCATACAAAGGGCAAATAGCACTGGCGTCTGTTTCCAGCATGTACAGTGTATTGGACTGAAGAGGATCTACTGTTCTTTTCAGTTTCCTAAGCAGAATTGAACTAGATATGGCCGTATTTGTATGAAGCACAGTTCTTTTGTTCTGAGCAAGCTCACTGTTCTGGCCCTATAGGAAACACAGTAGAGTAGAAGAGTGCTCTTTTCTCAAAAGCAGAGTGTGTTTTTTGTAAGGCGAGCTAGCGATTGTTTCCCAGTCCTAAATGGAGTTGAATCACATGCAGTTTCTTGTCCTACGAGCAAGAGTTGGTTTCTGGTAAGAAGATTCACTATTGAGCTCCCCTTGTCATACACAGTGCAAATAGCACTCGCGTCTGTTCTCAGGAAGTACAGTATATTGGACTAAAGGGGAGCTACTGTTCTTGTCAGTTTCCTAAGCAGAGTTGAACTAGATATGGCCCGTGTGTGTAGGAAGCACAGTTCTTTTGTTCTGAGCAAGCTCACTGTTCGGACACCATAGGAAACACAGTAGAGTAGAAGAGTGCTCTTTTTTCAAAAGCAGAGTGTGTTTCTTGTAAGGTGAGCTAGCGTTTGTTTCCCAATCCTAAATGGAGATGAATCACATGCAGTTTCTGGTCCTACGAGCAAGAGTTGTTTTCTGGTAAGAAGAGTCACTATTGCGCTCCCATTTTCATACACAGGGCAAATAGCACTGGCGTCTGTTCCCAGCAAGTGCAGTGTATTGGACTGAAGAGCATCTACTGTTCTCAGTTTCCTAAGCAGAGTTGAACTAGATATGGCCCGTGTGTGTAGGAAGCACAGTTCTTTTGTTCTGAGATTGCTCACTGTTCCAGCCTTATAGGAAAGACATTAGAGTAGAAGAGTGCTCCTTTCTCAAAAGCAGAGTGTGTTTCTTGTAAGTCAAGCTAGCGTTTGTTTCCAAGTCCTAAATGGAGTTGAATCACATGCAGTTTCTGGTCCTACGAGCAAGAGTTGTTATCTGGTAATAAAGTCACTGTTGCGCTAACCATGACATACACAGTATAAATAGCATTCGCATCTGTTCCCAGCAAGTACAGTGTATTGGACTGAACCGGAGCTACTGTTCTTGTCAGTTTCCTAAGCAGAGTTGAACTAGATATGGCCCGTGTGTGTAGGAAGCACAGTTCTTTTGTTCTGAGCAAGCTCATTGTTCGGACCCCATATGAACCACAGTAGAATAGAAGACTGCTCTTTTCTCAAAAGCAGAGTGTGTTTCTTGTAAGGCGAGCTAGCGTTTGTTTCCCAGTCCTAAATGGATTTGAATCACATGCAGTTTTTGGTCCTACGAGCAAGAGTTGTTTTCTGGTAAGGAAAGTCACTATTGTGCTCCCATTTACATACACAGTGCAAATAGCACTCACATCTGTTCCCAGCAAGTACAGTGTATTGGACTGAAGCGGAGCTACTGTTCTTGTCAGTTTCCTAAGCAGAGTTGAACTAGATATGGCCCCTGTGTGTAGGAAGCACAGTTCTTTGTTCTGAGCAAGCTCACTCTTCGGACCCCATAGGAAACACAGTAGAGTAGAAGAGTGCTCTTTTCTCAAAAGCAGTGTGTGTTTCTTGTAAGGCGAGCTAGCGTTTGTTTCCCAATTCTAAATGGAGTTGAATCACATGCAGTTTCTGTTCCTATGAGCAAGAATTTTTTTCTGGGAAGAAGAGTCACTATTGTGCTCCCATTGCCATACACAGTGCAAATAGCACTGGCGTCTGTTCCCAGCATGTACAGTGTATTGGACTGAAGAGGAGCTACTGTTCATGTCAGTTTCCTAAGCAGAGTTGAACTAGTTATGGCCCCTGTGTGTAGGAAGCACAGTTCTTTTGTTTTGAGCAAGCTCACTGTTCGGACACCATAGGAAACACAGTAGAGTAGAATAGTGCTCTTTTCTCAAAAGCAGAGTGTGTTTCTTGTAAGGCAAGCTAGAGTTTGTTTCCCATTCCTAAATGGAGTTGAGTCACATCCAGTTTTGGTCCTACGAGCAAGAGTTGTTTTCTGGTAAGGAAAGTCACTATTGTGGTCCCAATGCCATACACAGTGCAAATAGCACTCTCGTCTGTTCCCAGCAAGAACAGTGTGTTGCACTGAAGAGGAGCTACTGTTCTTGTCAGTTTCCTAAGCAGAGTTGAACTAGATATGGCCCGTGTGTGTAGGAAGCACAGTTCTTTTTTTCTGAGCAAGCTCACTGTTGGGACCCCATAGGAAAGACAGTAGAGTAGAAGAGTGCTCTTTTCTCAAAAGCAGAGTGTGTTTCTTGTAAGGCGAGTGAGCGTTTGTTTCCCAGTCATAAATGGAGTTGAATCACATGCAGTTTCTTGTCCTACGAGCAAGAGTTGTTTTCTGGTAAGAAGAGTCACTATTGCGCTCCCATTGTCATACACAGGGCAAATAGCACTGGCGTCTGTTCCCAGCATGTACAGTGTATTGGACTGAAGAGGATCTACTGTTCTTGTCAGTTTCCTAAGCAGAATTGAACTAGATATGGCTGTATTTGTAGGAAGCACAGTTCTTTGTTCTGAGCAAACTAACTATTCTGGCCATGTAGGAACCACAGTAGAGTAGAAGAGTGCTCTTTTCTCAAAAGCAGAGTGTGTTTCTTGTAATGCGAGCTAGCGTTTGTTTCCCAATATAAATGGAGATGAATCACATGCAGTTTCTGGTCCTACGAGCTAGAGTTGTTTTCTGGGAAGAAGAGTCACAATTGCGCTCCCATTGTGATACTAGGGCAAATAGCACTGGCGTCTGTTCCCAGCATGTACAGTGTATTGGACTGAAGAGGAGCTACTGTTCATGTCAGTTTCCTAAGCAGAGTTGAACTAGATATGGCCCGTGTGTGTAGGAAGCACAGTTCTTTTGTTCTGAGAATGCTCACTTTTCGGGCACCATAGGAAACACAGTAGAGTAGAAGAGTGCTCTTTTCTCAAAAGCAGAGTGTGTTTCTTGTAAGGCGAGCTAGTGTTTGTTTCCCAGTCCTAAATGGAGTTGAATCACATGCAGTTTTTGGTCCTACGAGCAAGAGTTGTTTTCTGGTAAGAAGAGTCACTATTGCGCTCCCATTGTGATACTAGCACAAATAGCACTGGCGTCTGTTCCCAGCATGTACAGTGTATTGGACTGAAGAGGATCTACTGCTCTTGTCAGTTTCCTAAGCAGAATTGAACTAGATATGGCCGTATTTGTAGGAAGCACAGTTCTTTTGTTCTGAGCAAACTCACTGTTCTGGCCATATAGGAAACACAGTAGAGTAGAAGAGTGCTCTTTTCTCAAAAGCAGAGTGTGTTTCTTGTAAGGCGAGCTAGTGTTTGTTTCCCAGTCCTAAATGGAGTTGAATCACATGCAGTTTCTTTTCCTAGGAGCAAGAGTTGTTTTCTGGTAAGAAGAGTCACTATTGCGCTCCCATTGTGATACTAGGGCAAATAGCACTGGCGTCTGTTCCCAGCATGTACAGTGTATTGGACTGAAGAGGATCTACTGTTCTTGTCAGTTTCCTAAGCAGAGTTGAACTAGATATGGCCCATGTGTGTAGGAAGCACTGTTCATTTGTTCTGAGCAAGCTCACTGTACGGACCCCATAGGAAACACAGTAGAGTAGAATAGTGCTCTTTTCTCAAAAGCAGAGTGTGTTTCTTGTAAGGCGAGCTAGCGTTTGTTTCCCAGTACTAAATGGAGTTGAATCACATGCAGTTTTTGGTCCTACGACCAAGAGATGTTTTCTGGTAAGGAAAGTCACTATTGCGCTCCCATTGCCATACACAGTGCAAATAGCACTCACGTCTGTTCCCAGCAAGAACAGTGTATTGGACTGAAGAGGAGCTACTGTTCTTGTCAGTTTCCAAAGCAGAGTTGAACTAGATATGGCCCGTGTGTGTAGGAAGCACAGTTCTTTTGTTCTGACCCCATAGGAAACACAGTCGAGTAGAAGAGTACAATTTTCTCAAAAGCAGAGTGTGTTTCTTGGAAGGCAAGCTAGCGTTTGTTTCCCAGTCCTAAATGGAGTTGAATCACATGCAGTTTCTTGTCCTACGAGCAAGAGTTGTTTTCTGGTAAGAAGAGTCACTATTGCGCTCCCATTGTCATACACAGGGCAAATAGCACTTGCGTCTGTTCCCAGCATGTACAGTGTATTGGACTGAAGAGGATCTACTGTTCTTGTCAGTTTCCTAAGCAGAATTGAACTAGATATGGCCGTTTGCGTAGGAAGCACAGTTCTTTTGTTATGAGCAAGCTCACTGTTCTGGCCTTATTGGAAACAAAGTAGAGTAGAAGAGTGATGGTTTTGAAAAAGCAGAGTGTCTTTCTTATAAGACGAGCTAGCGTTTGTTTCCCAGTCCTAAATGGAGTTGAATCACATGCAGTTTCTGGTCCTACGAGCAAGAGTTGTTTTCTGGTAAGGAAAGTCACTATTGCGATCCCATTGCCATACACAGTGCAAATAGCACTCGCGTCTGCTCCCAGCAAGTGCAATGTATTGAACTGAAAAAGAGCTACTGTTCTTGTCAGTTTCCTAAGCAGAGTTGAACTAGATATGGCCCATGTGTGTAGGAAACACAGTTCTTTTGTTCTGAGCAAGCTCACTGTACGGACCCCATAAGAAACACAGTAGAGTAGAAGACTGCTCTTTTCTCAAAAGCAGAGTGTGTTTCTTGTAAGGCGAGCTAGCGTTTGTTTCCCAATCCTAAATGGAGATGAATCACATGCAGTTTCTTGTCCTACGAGTAAGAGATATTTTCTGGTAAGAAGAGTCACTATTGCGCTACCATTGTCATACACAGGGCAAATAGCACTGGCGTCTGTTCCCAGCATGTACAGTGTATTGGACTGAAGAGCATCTACTGTTCTTGTCAGTTTCCTAAGCTGAGTTGAACTAGATATGGCCCGTGTGTGTAGGAAGCACAGTTCTTTTTTTCTGAGAATGCTAACTGTTCTGGCCTTATAGGAAAGACATTAGAGTAGAAGAGTGCTCTTTTCTCAAAATCAGAGTGTGTTTCTTGTAAGTCAAGCTAGCGTTTGTTTCCCATTCCTAAATGGAGTTGAATCACATCCAGTTTTTGGTCCTGCGGGCAAGAGTTGTTTTCTGGTAAGGAAAGTCACTATTGTGCTCCCATTGCCATACACAGTGCAAATACCACTCGCGTCTGTTCCCAGCAAGTACAGTGTATTGGACTGAAAAGGAGCTACTGTTCTTGTCAGTTTCCTAAGCAGAGTTGAACTAGATATGGCCCATGTGTGTAGGAAGCACAGTTCTTTTGTTCTGAGCAAGCTCACTGTTCGGACACCATAGGAAACACAGTAGAGTAGAAGAGTGCTCTTTTCTCAAAAGCAGAGTGTGTTTTTGTAAGTCGAGCTAGCGTTTGTTTCCCAGTCCTAAATGGAGTTGAATCACATGCAGTTTCTGGTCCTACCAGCAAGAGTTCTTTTCTGGTAAGAAGAGTCACTATTGTGCTCCCATTGTCATACACAAGGCAAATAGCACTGGCGTCTAATCCCAGCATGTACAGTGTATTTGACTGAAGAGGATCTACCTTTCTTGTCAGTTTCCTAAGCAGAGTTGAACTAGATATGGCCCGTGTGTGTAGGAAGCACAGTTCTTTTGTTCTGAGCAAGCTCACTGTTCGGACCCCATAGTAAACACAGTAGAGTAGAAGAGTGCTCTTTTCTAAAAAGCAGAGCGTGTTTCTTGTAAGGCAAGCTAGCATTTGTTTCCCTGTCCTAAATGGAGTTGAATCACATCCTGTTTTTGGTCTTACGAGCAAGAGTTGTTTTCTGGTAAGGAAAGTCACTATTGCACTCCCATTGCCAGACACAGTGCAAATAGCACTCACGTCTGTTCCAAGCAAGTACAGTGTATTGGACTGAAGAGGATCTACTGTTCTTGTCAGTTTCCTAAGAAGAGTTGAACTAAATATGGCCCGTGTAGGTAGGAATCACAGTTCTTTTGTTCTGAGCAAGCTCACTGTTCGGACCCCTTGGATACAAAGTAGAATAGAAGAGTGCTCTTTTCTCAAAAGCAGAGTGTGTTTCTTGTAAGGCGAGCTAGCGTTTGTTTCCCAGTCTTAATGGAGTTGAATCACATGCAGTTTCTTGTCCTACGAGCAAGAGTAGTTTTCTGGTAAGAAGAGTCACTATTGCGTTCCCATTGTCATACAATGGGAAATAGCACTGGCGTCTGTTTCCAGCATGTACAGTGTATTGGACTGAAGAGGATCTACTGTTCTTTTCAGTTTCCTATGCAGAATTGAACTAGATATGGCCGTATTTGTATGAAGTACAGTTCTTTTGTTCTGAGCAAGCTCACTGTTCTGGCCCTATAGGAAACACAGTAGAGTAGAAGAGTGCTCTTTTCTCAAAAGCAGAGTGTGTTTTTTGTAAGGCGAGCTAGCGATTGTTTCCCAGTCCTAAATGGAGTTGAATCACATGCAGTTTCTTGTCCTACGAGCAAGAGTTGTTTTCTGGTAAGAAGAGTCACTATTGCGCTCCCCTTGTCATACACAGTACAA
The DNA here is from genome assembly GCF_949786415.1 of Peromyscus eremicus. Lineage (NCBI taxonomy): Eukaryota > Metazoa > Chordata > Mammalia > Rodentia > Cricetidae > Peromyscus > Peromyscus eremicus. The sequence goes on along the minus strand of NW_026734949.1, from coordinate 21,076 downwards.
ATAGCACTGGCGTCTGTTCCCAGCAAGTGCAGTGTATTGGACTGAAGAGCATCTACTGTTCTTCTCAGTTTCCTAAGCAGAGTTGAACTAGATATGGCCCGTGTGTGTAGGAAGCACAGTTCTTTTGTTCTGAGATTGCTCACTGTTCCAGCCTTATAGGAAAGACATTAGAGTAGAAGAGTGCTCCTTTCTCAAAAGCAGAGTGTGTTTCTTGTAAGTCAAGCTAGCGTTTGTTTCCAAGTCCTAAATGGAGTTGAATCACATGCAGTTTCTGGTCCTACGAGCAAGAGTTGTTATCTGGTAATAAAGTCACTGTTGCGCTCCCCATGCCATACACAGTATAAATAGCATTCGCATCTGTTCCCAGCAAGTACAGTGTATTGGACTGAACCGGAGCTACTGTTCTTGTCAGTTTCCTAAGCAGAGTTGAACTAGATATGGCCCGTGTGTGTAGGAAGCACAGTTCTTTTGTTCTGAGCAAGCTCATTGTTCGGACCCCATATGAACCACAGTAGAATAGAAGACTGCTCTTTTCTCAAAAGCAGAGTGTGTTTCTTGTAAGGCGAGCTAGCGTTTGTTTCCCAGTCTTAATGGAGTTGAATCACATGCAGTTTCTTGTCCTACGAGCAAGAGTAGTTTTCTGGTAAGAAGAGTCACTATTGCGTTCCCATTGTCATACAAAGGGCAAATAGCACTGGCGTCTGTTTCCAGCATGTACAGTGTATTGGACTGAAGAGGATCTACTGTTCTTTTCAGTTTCCTAAGCAGAATTGAACTAGATATGGCCGTATTTGTATGAAGCACAGTTCTTTTGTTCTGAGCAAGCTCACTGTTCTGGCCCTATAGGAAACACAGTAGAGTAGAAGAGTGCTCTTTTCTCAAAATCAGAGTGTGTTTTTTGTAAGGCGAGCTAGCGATTGTTTCCCAGTCCTAAATGGAGTTGAATCACATGCAGTTTCTTGTCCTACGAGCAAGAGTTGTTTTCTGGTAAGAAGAGTCACTATTGCGCTCCCCTTGTCATACACAGTGCAAATAGCACTCGCGTCTGTTCTCAGGAAGTACAGTATATTGGACTAAAGGGGAGCTACTGTTCTTGTCAGTTTCCTAAGCAGAGTTGAACTAGATATGGCCCGTGTGTGTAGGAAGCACAGTTCTTTTGTTCTGAGCAAGCTCACTGTTCGGACACCATATGAAACACAGTAGAGTAGAAGAGTGCTCTTTTTTCAAAAGCAGAGTGTGTTTCTTGTAAGGTGAGCTAGCGTTTGTTTCCCAATCCTAAATGGAGATGAATCACATGCAGTTTCTGGTCCTACGAGCAAGAGTTGTTTTCTGGTAAGAAGAGTCACTATTGCGCTCCCATTTTCATACACAGGGCAAATAGCACTGGCGTCTGTTCCCAGCAAGTGCAGTGTATTGGACTGAAGAGCATCTACTGTTCTTCTCAGTTTCCTAAGCAGAGTTGAACTAGATATGGCCCGTGTGTGTAGGAAGCACAGTTCTTTTGTTCTGAGATTGCTCACTGTTCCAGCCTTATAGGAAAGACATTAGAGTAGAAGAGTGCTCCTTTCTCAAAAGTAGAGTGTGTTTCTTGTAAGTCAAGCTAGCGTTTGTTTCCAAGTCCTAAATGGAGTTGAATCACATGCAGTTTCTGGTCCTATGAGCAAGAGTTGTTATCTGGTAATAAAGTCACTGTTGCGCTCCCCATGCCATACACAGTATAAATAGCATTCGCATCTGTTCCCAGCAAGTACAGTGTATTGGACTGAACCGGAGCTACTGTTCTTGTCAGTTTCCTAAGCAGAGTTGAACTAGATATGGCCCGTGTGTGTAGGAAGCACAGTTCTTTTGTTCTGAGCAAGCTCATTGTTCGGACCCCATATGAACCACAGTAGAATAGAAGACTGCTCTTTTCTCAAAAGCAGAGTGTGTTTCTTGTAAGGCGAGCTAGCGTTTGTTTCCCAGTCCTAAATGGATTTGAATCACATGCAGTTTTTGGTCCTACGAGCAAGAGTTGTTTTCTGGTAAGGAAAGTCACTATTGTGCTCCCATTTACATACACAGTGCAAATAGCACTCACATCTGTTCCCAGCAAGTACAGTGTATTGGACTGAAGCGGAGCTACTGTTCTTCTCAGTTTCCTAAGCAGAGTTGAACTAGATATGGCCCCTGTGTGTAGGAAGCACAGTTCTTTGTTCTGAGCAAGCTCACTCTTCGGACCCCATAGGAAACACAGTAGAGTAGAAGAGTGCTCTTTTCTCAAAAGCAGTGTGTGTTTCTTGTAAGGCGAGCTAGCGTTTGTTTCCCACTTCTAAATGGAGTTGAATCACATGCAGTTTCTGTTCCTATGAGCAAGAATTGTTTTCTGGGAAGAAGAGTCACTATTGTGCTCCCATTGCCATACACAGTGCAAATAGCACTGGCGTCTGTTCCCAGCATGTACAGTGTATTGGACTGAAGAGGAGCTACTGTTCATGTCAGTTTCCTAAGCAGAGTTGAACTAGTTATGGCCCCTGTGTGTAGGAAGCACAGTTCTTTTGTTTTGAGCAAGCTCACTGTTCGGACACCATAGGAAACACAGTAGAGTAGAATAGTGCTCTTTTCTCAAAAGCAGAGTGTGTTTCTTGTAAGGCAAGCTAGAGTTTGTTTCCCATTCCTAAATGGAGTTGAGTCACATCCAGTTTTTGGTCCTACGAGCAAGAGTTGTTTTCTGGTAAAGAGAGTCACTATTGTGGTCCCAATGCCATACACAGTGCAAATAGCACTCTCGTCTGTTCCCAGCAAGAACAGTGTGTTGCACTGAAGAGGAGCTACTGTTCTTGTCAGTTTCCTAAGCAGAGTTTAACTAGATATGGCCCGCGTGTGTAAGAAGCACAGTTCTTTTGTTCTGAGCAAGCTCACTGTTCGGACCCCGTAGGATACACAGTCGAGTAGAAGAGTGCTCTTTTCTCAAAATCAGAGTGTGTTTTTTGTAAGACGAGCTAGCGATTGTTTCCCAGTCCTAAATGGAGTTGAATCACATGCAGTTTCTTGTCCTACGAGCAAGAGTTGTTTTCTGGTAAGAAGAGTCACTATTGCGCTCCCCTTGTCATACACAGTGCAAATAGCACTCGCGTCTGTTCTCAGGAAGTACAGTATATTGGACTAAAGGGGAGCTACTGTTCTTGTCAGTTTCCTAAGCAGAGTTGAACTAGATATGGCCCGTGTGTGTAGGAAGCACAGTTCTTTTGTTCTGAGCAAGCTCACTGTTCGGACACCATATGAAACACAGTAGAGTAGAAGAGTGCTCTTTTTTCAAAAGCAGAGTGTGTTTCTTGTAAGGTGAGCTAGCGTTTGTTTCCCAATCCTAAATGGAGATGAATCACATGCAGTTTCTGGTCCTACGAGCAAGAGTTGTTTTCTGGTAAGAAGAGTCACTATTGCGCTCCCATTTTCATACACAGGGCAAATAGCACTGGCGTCTGTTCCCAGCAAGTGCAGTGTATTGGACTGAAGAGCATCTACTGTTCTTCTCAGTTTCCTAAGCAGAGTTGAACTAGATATGGCCCGTGTGTGTAGGAAGCACAGTTCTTTTGTTCTGAGATTGCTCACTGTTCCAGCCTTATAGGAAAGACATTAGAGTAGAAGAGTGCTCCTTTCTCAAAAGTAGAGTGTGTTTCTTGTAAGTCAAGCTAGCGTTTGTTTCCAAGTCCTAAATGGAGTTGAATCACATGCAGTTTCTGGTCCTATGAGCAAGAGTTGTTATCTGGTAATAAAGTCACTGTTGCGCTCCCCATGCCATACACAGTATAAATAGCATTCGCATCTGTTCCCAGCAAGTACAGTGTATTGGACTGAACCGGAGCTACTGTTCTTGTCAGTTTCCTAAGCAGAGTTGAACTAGATATGGCCCGTGTGTGTAGGAAGCACAGTTCTTTTGTTCTGAGCAAGCTCATTGTTCGGACCCCATATGAACCACAGTAGAATAGAAGACTGCTCTTTTCTCAAAAGCAGAGTGTGTTTCTTGTAAGGCGAGCTAGCGTTTGTTTCCCAGTCCTAAATGGATTTGAATCACATGCAGTTTTTGGTCCTACGAGCAAGAGTTGTTTTCTGGTAAGGAAAGTCACTATTGTGCTCCCATTTACATACACAGTGCAAATAGCACTCACATCTGTTCCCAGCAAGTACAGTGTATTGGACTGAAGCGGAGCTACTGTTCTTCTCAGTTTCCTAAGCAGAGTTGAACTAGATATGGCCCCTGTGTGTAGGAAGCACAGTTCTTTGTTCTGAGCAAGCTCACTCTTCGGACCCCATAGGAAACACAGTAGAGTAGAAGAGTGCTCTTTTCTCAAAAGCAGTGTGTGTTTCTTGTAAGGCGAGCTAGCGTTTGTTTCCCACTTCTAAATGGAGTTGAATCACATGCAGTTTCTGTTCCTATGAGCAAGAATTGTTTTCTGGGAAGAAGAGTCACTATTGTGCTCCCATTGCCATACACAGTGCAAATAGCACTGGCGTCTGTTCCCAGCATGTACAGTGTATTGGACTGAAGAGGAGCTACTGTTCATGTCAGTTTCCTAAGCAGAGTTGAACTAGTTATGGCCCCTGTGTGTAGGAAGCACAGTTCTTTTGTTTTGAGCAAGCTCACTGTTCGGACACCATAGGAAACACAGTAGAGTAGAATAGTGCTCTTTTCTCAAAAGCAGAGTGTGTTTCTTGTAAGGCAAGCTAGAGTTTGTTTCCCATTCCTAAATGGAGTTGAGTCACATCCAGTTTTTGGTCCTACGAGCAAGAGTTGTTTTCTGGTAAAGAGAGTCACTATTGTGGTCCCAATGCCATACACAGTGCAAATAGCACTCTCGTCTGTTCCCAGCAAGAACAGTGTGTTGCACTGAAGAGGAGCTACTGTTCTTGTCAGTTTCCTAAGCAGAGTTGAACTAGATATGGCCCGTGTGTGTAGGAAGCACAGTTCTTTTGTTCTGAGCAAGCTCACTGTTGGGACCCCATAGGAAAGACAGTAGAGTAGAAGAGTGCTCTTTTCTCAAAAGCAGAGTGTGTTTCTTATAAGGCGAGTGAGCGTTTGTTTCCCAGTCATAAATGGAGTTGAATCACATGCAGTTTCTTGTCCTACGAGCAAGAGTTGTTTTCTGCTAAGAAGAGTCACTATTGCGCTCCCATTGTCATACACAGGGCAAATAGCACTGGCGTCTGTTCCCAGCATGTACAGTGTATTGGACTGAAGAGGATCTACTGTTCTTGTCAGTTTCCTAAGCAGAATTGAACTAGATATGGCTGTATTTGTAGGAAGCACAGTTCTTTTGTTCTGAGCAAACTAACTATTCTGGCCATGTAGGAACCACAGTAGAGTAGAAGAGTGCTCTTTTCTCAAAAGCAGAGTGTGTTTCTTGTAATGCGAGCTAGCGTTTGTTTCCCAATATAAATGGAGATGAATCACATGCAGTTTCTGGTCCTACGAGCTAGAGTTGTTTTCTGGGAAGAAGAGTCACAATTGCGCTCCCATTGTGATACTAGGGCAAATAGCACTGGCGTCTGTTCCCAGCATGTACAGTGTATTGGACTGAAGAGGAGCTACTGTTCATGTCAGTTTCCTAAGCAGAGTTGAACTAGATATGGCCCGTGTGTGTAGGAAGCACAGTTCTTTTGTTCTGAGAATGCTCACTTTTTGGGCACCATAGGAAACACAGTAGAGTAGAAGAGTGCTCTTTTCTCAAAAGCAGAGTGTGTTTCTTGTAAGGCGAGCTAGTGTTTGTTTCCCAGTCCTAAATGGAGTTGAATCACATGCAGTTTTTGGTCCTACGAGCAAGAGTTGTTTTCTGGTAAGAAGAGTCACTATTGCGCTCCCATTGTGATACTAGCACAAATAGCACTGGCGTCTGTTCCCAGCATGTACAGTGTATTGGACTGAAGAGGATCTACTGCTCTTGTCAGTTTCCTAAGCAGAATTGAACTAGATATGGCCGTATTTGTAGGAAGCACAGTTCTTTTGTTCTGAGCAAACTCACTGTTCTGTCCATATAGGAAACACAGTAGAGTAGAAGAGTGCTCTTTTCTCAAAAGCAGAGTGTGTTTCTTGTAAGGCGAGCTAGTGTTTGTTTCCCAGTCCTAAATGGAGTTGAATCACATGCAGTTTCTTTTCCTAGGAGCAAGAGTTGTTTTCTGGTAAGAAGAGTCACTATTGCGCTCCCATTGTGATACTAGGGCAAATAGCACTGGCGTCTGTTCCCAGCATGTACAGTGTATTGGACTGAAGAGGATCTACTGTTCTTGTCAGTTTCCTAAGCAGAGTTGAACTAGATATGGCCCATGTGTGTAGGAAGCACTGTTCATTTGTTCTGAGCAAGCTCACTTTTCGGACCCCATAGGAAACACAGTAGAGTAGAATAGTGCTCTTTTCTCAAAAGCAGAGTGTGTTTCTTGTAAGGCGAGCTAGCGTTTGTTTCCCAGTACTAAATGGAGTTGAATCACATGCAGTTTTTGGTCCTACGACCAAGAGATGTTTTCTGGTAAGGAAAGTCACTATTGCGCTCCCATTGCCATACACAGTGCAAATAGCACTCACGTCTGTTCCCAGCAAAAACAGTGTATTGGACTGAAGAGGAGCTACTGTTCTTGTCAGTTTCCAAAGCAGAGTTGAACTAGATATGGCCCGTGTGTGTAGGAAGCACAGTTCTTTTGTTCTGAGCAAACTCACTGTTCTGGCCATATAGGAAACACAGTAGAGTAGAAGAGTGCTCTTTTCTCAAAAGCAGAGTGTGTTTCTTGTAAGGTGAGCTAGCGTTTGTTTCCCAGTCCTAAATGGAGTTGAATCACATGCAGTTTTGGGTCCTAAGAGCAAGAGTTGTTTTCTGGTAAGGAAAGTCACTATTGCGCTCCCATTGCCATACACAGTGCAAATAGCACTCGTGTCTGTTCCCAGCAAGTACAGTGAATTGGACTGAAGCAGAGCTAATGTTCTTGTCAGTTTCCTAAGCAGAGTTGAACTAGATATGGCCCGTGTTTGTAGGAAGCACAGTTCTTTTGTTCTGAGCAAGCTCACTGTTCGGACACCATAGGAAACACAGTAGAGTAGAAGAGTGCTCTTTTCTCAAAGGCAGAGTATGTTTCTTGTAAGGCGAGCTAGGGTTTGTTTCCCAATCCTAAATGGAGTTGAATCACATGCAGTTTCTGGTCCTACGAGCAAGAGTTTTGTTCTGGTAAGAAGTGTCACTATTGTGCTCCCATTTTCATACACAGGGAAAATAGCACTGGCATCTGTTCCCAGCATGTACAGTGTATCGGACTGAAGAGGATCTACTGTTCTTGTCAGTTTCCTAAGCAGAGTTGAACTAGATAAGGACCGTGTGTGTAGGAAGCACAGTTCTTTTGTTCTGCGAATGCTCACTGTTCTGGCCCTAAGGGAAGCACATTATAGTAGAAGACTGCTCTTTTCTCAAAAGCAGAGTGTGCTTCTTGTAAGTCGAGCTAGCGTTTGTTTCCCAGTCCTAAATGGAGTTGAATCACATGCAGTTTCTGGTCCTACCAGCAAGAGTTCTTTTCTGGTAAGAAGAGACACTATTGTGCTCCCATTGTCATACACAAGGCAAATAGCACTGGCGTCTAATCCCAGCAAGTACAGTGTATTGGACTGAAGAGGATCTACCTTTCTTGTCAGTTTCCTAAGCAGAGTTGAACTAGATATTGCCCATGTGTGTAGGAAGCACAGTTCTTTTGTTCTGAGCAAGCTCACTGTTCGGACCCCATAGGAAACACAGTAGAGTAGAAGAGTGCTCTTTTCTCAAAAGCAGAGTGTGTTTCTTGTAAGACAAGCTAGCATTTGTTTCCCTGTCCTAAATGGAGTTGAATCACATCCTGTTTTTGGTCTTACGAGCAAGAGTTGTTTTCTGGTAAGGAAAGTCACTATTGCACTCCCATTGCCAGGCACAGTGCAAATAGCACTCACGTCTGTTCCAAGCAAGTACAGTGTATTGGACTGAAGAGAAGCTACTGTTCTTGTCAGTTTCCTAAGCAGGGTTGAACTAGATATGGCCCCTGTGTGTAGGAAGCACAGTTCTTTTGTTCTGAGCAAGTTCAATGTTCTGGCCCTGTAGGAAACACAGTAGAGTAGAAGAGTGCTCTGTTTTCAAAAGCAGAGTGTGTTTTTTGTAAGGCGAGATAGCGTTTGTTTCCCAGTCCTAAATGGAGTTGAATCACATGCAGTTTCTGGACCTATGAGCATGAATTGTTTTCTGGTAAGAAGAGTAACTATTGCGCTCCCATTGTCATACACAGGGCAATTAGCACTGGCGTCTGTTCCAGCATGTACAGTGTATTGGACTCAAGAGCATCTACAGTTCTTGTCAGTTTCCTAAGTAGAATTGAACTAGATATGGCCATGTGCGTAGGAAGCACAGTTCTTTTGTTCTGAGCAAGCTCACTGTTCTGGCCCTATTGGAAACAAAGTAGAGTAGAAGAGTGATGGTTTTGAAAAAGCAGAGTGTCTTTCTTGTAAGACGAGCTAGCGTTTGTTTCCCAGTCCTAAATGGAGTTGAATCACATGCAGTTTCTGGTCCTAGGAGCAAGAGTTGTTTTCTGGTAAGGAAAGTCACTATTGCGATCCCATTGCCATACACAGTGCAAATAGCACTCGCGTCTGCTCCCAGCAAGTGCAATGTATTGAACTGAAAAAGAGCTACTGTTCTTGTCAGTTTCCTAAGCAGAGTTGAACTAGATATGGCCCATGTGTGTAGGAAACACAGTTCTTTTGTTCTGAGCAAGCTCACTGTACGCACCCCATAAGAAACACAGTAGAGTAGAAGACTGCTCTTTTCTCAAAAGCAGAGTGTGTTTCTTGTAAGGCGAGCTAGCGTTTGTTTCCCAATCCTAAATGGAGATGAATCACATGCAGTTTCTTGTCCTACGAGTAAGAGATATTTTCTGGTAAGAAGAGTCACTATTGCGCTACCATTGTCATACATAGGGCAAATAGCACTGGCGTCTGTTCCCAGCATGTACAGTGTATTGGACTGAAGAGCATCTACTGTTCTTGTCAGTTTCCTAAGCTGAGTTGAACTAGATATGGCCCGTGTGTGTAGGAAGCACAGTTCTTTTTTTCTGAGAATGCTAACTGTTCTGGCCTTATAGGAAAGACATTAGAGTAGAAGAGTGCTCTTTTCTCAAAAGCAGAGTGTGTTTCTTGTAAGTCAAGCTAGCGTTTGTTTCCCAGTCCTAAATGGAGTTGAATGACATGCAGTTTCTGGTCCTACGAGCAAGAGTTGTTTTCAGGTAAGAAGAGTCACTATTGTGCTCCCATTGTCATAAACGGGGCAAATAGCACTGCTATCTGTGTACAGATGTATTGGACTGAAGAGGATCTGCTGTTCTTGTCAGTTTCCTAAGCATAATTGAACTAGATATGGCCCGTGTGTGTAGGAAGCACAGTTCTTTTGTTCTGAGCAATCTCACTGTTTGGACCACATAGGAAACACAGTAGAGTAGAGCAGTGCTTCTTTCTCAAAAGCAGAGTGTGTTTCTTGTAAGGCAAGCTAGCATTTGTTTCCCAGTCCTGAATGGAGTTGAATCACATCCTGTTTTTGGTCCTACGAGCAAGAGTTGTTTTCTGGTAATAAAGTCACTGTTGCGCTCCCCATGCCATACACAGTATAAATAGCATTCGCATCTGTTCCCAGCAAGTACAGTGTATTGGACTGAAGCGGAGCTACTGTTCTTATCAGTTTCCTAAGCAGAGTTGAACTAGATATGGCCCGTGTGTGTAGGAAGCACAGTTCTTTTGTTCTGAGCAAGCTCATTGTTCGGACCCCATATGAACCACAGTAGAATAGAAGACTGCTCTTTTCTCAAAAACAGAGTGTGTTTCTTGTAAGGCGAGCTAGCGTTTGTTTCCCAGTCCTAAATCGATTTGAATCACATGCAGTTTTTGGTCCTACGAGCAAGAGTTGTTTTCTGGTAAGGAAAGTCACTATTGTGCTCCCATTTACATACACAGTGCAAATAGCACTCGCATCTGTTCCCAGCAAGTACAGTGTATTGGACTGAAGCGGAGCTACTGTTCTTGTCAGTTTCCTAAGCAGAGTTGAACTAGATATGGCCCGTGTGTGTAGGAAGCACAGTTCCTTTTTTCTGAGCAAGCTCACTGTTGGGACCCCATTGGAAAGACAGTAGAGTAGAAGAGTGCTCTTTTCTCAAAAGCAGAGTGTGTTTCTTGTAAGGCGAGTGAGCATTTGTTTCCCAGTCATAAATGGAGTTGAATCACATGCAGTTTCTTGTCCTACGAGCAAGAGTTGTTTTCTGGTAAGAAGAGTCACTATTGTGCTCCCATTGTCATACACAGGGCAAATAGCACTGGCGTCTGTTCCCAGCATGTACAGTGTATTGGACTGAAGAGGATCTACTGTTCTTGTCAGTTTCCTAAGCAGAATTGAACTAGATATGGCTGTATTTGTAGGAAGCACAGTTCTTTTGTTCTGAGCAAACTCACTGTTCTGGCCATATAGGAAACACAGTAGAGTAGAAGAGTGCTCTTTTCTCAAAAGCAGAGTGTGTTTCTTGTAATGCGAGCTAGCGTTTGTTTCCCAATATAAATGGAGATGAATCACATGCAGTTTCTGGTCCTACGAGCTAGAGGTGTTTTCTGGGAAGAAGAGTCACAATTGCGCTCCCATTGTGATACTAGGGCAAATAGCACTGGCGTCTGTTCCCAGCATGTACAGTGTATTGGACTGAAGAGGAGCTACTGTTCATGTCAGTTTCCTAAGCAGAGTTGAACTAGATATGTCCCGTGTGTGTAGGAAGCACAGTTCTTTTGTTCTGAGAATGCTCACTGTTCGGGCACCATAGGAAACACAGTAGAGTAGAAGAGTGCTCTTTTCTCAAAAGCAGAGTGTGTTTCTTGTAAGGTGAGCTAGCGTTTTTTTCCCAGTCCTAAATGGAGTTGAATCACATGCAGTTTTTGGTCCTACGAGCAAGAATTGTTTTCTGGTAAGGAAAGTCACTATTGCGCTCCCATTGCCATACACAGTGCAAATAGCACTCGTGTCTGTTCCCAGCAAGTACAGTGAATTGGACTGAAGCAGAGCTAATGTTCTTGTCAGTTTCCTAAGCAGAGTTGAACTAGATATGGCCCGTGTTTGTAGGAAGCACAGTTCTTTTGTTCTGAGCAAGCTCACTGTTCGGACACCATAGGAAACACAGTAGAGTAGAAGAGTGCTCTTTTCTCAAAGGCAGAGTATGTTTCTTGTAAGGCGAGCTAGGGTTTGTTTCCCAATCCTAAATGGAGTTGAATCACATGCAGTTTCTGGTCCTACGAGCAAGAGTTTTGTTCTGGTAAGAAGTGTCACTATTGTGCTCCCATTTTCATACACAGGGAAAATAGCACTGGCATCTGTTCCCAGCATGTACAGTGTATCGGACTGAAGAGGATCTACTGTTCTTGTCAGTTTCCTAAGCAGAGTTGAACTAGATAAGGACCGTGTGTGTAGGAAGCACAGTTCTTTTGTTCTGCGAATGCTCACTGTTCTGGCCCTAAGGGAAGCACATTATATTAGAAGACTGCTCTTTTCTCAAAAGCAGAGTGTGCTTCTTGTAAGTCGAGCTAGCGTTTGTTTCCCAGTCCTAAATGGAGTTGAATCACATGCAGTTTCTGGTCCTACCAGCAAGAGTTCTTTTCTGGTAAGAAGAGACACTATTGTGCTCCCATTGTCATACACAAGGCAAATAGCACTGGCGTCTAATCCCAGCAAGTACAGTGTATTGGACTGAAGAGGATCTACCTTTCTTGTCAGTTTCCTAAGCAGAGTTGAACTAGATATTGCCCATGTGTGTAGGAAGCACAGTTCTTTTGTTCTGAGCAAGCTCACTGTTCGGACCCCATAGGAAACACAGTAGAGTAGAAGAGTGCTCTTTTCTCAAAAGCAGAGTGTGTTTCTTGTAAGGCGAGTGAGCATTTGTTTCCCAGTCATAAATGGAGTTGAATCACATGCAGTTTCTTGTCCTACGAGCAAGAGTTGTTTTCTGGTAAGAAGAGTCACTATTGTGCTCCCATTGTCATACACAGGGCAAATAGCACTGGCGTCTGTTCCCAGCATGTACAGTGTATTGGACTGAAGAGGATCTACTGTTCTTGTCAGTTTCCTAAGCAGAATTGAACTAGATATGGCTGTATTTGTAGGAAGCACAGTTCTTTTGTTCTGAGCAAACTCACTGTTCTGGCCATATAGGAAACACAGTAGAGTAGAAGAGTGCTCTTTTCTCAAAAGCAGAGTGTGTTTCTTGTAATGCGAGCTAGCGTTTGTTTCCCAATATAAATGGAGATGAATCACATGCAGTTTCTGGTCCTACGAGCTAGAGGTGTTTTCTGGGAAGAAGAGTCACAATTGCGCTCCCATTGTGATACTAGGGCAAATAGCACTGGCGTCTGTTCCCAGCATGTACAGTGTATTGGACTGAAGAGGAGCTACTGTTCATGTCAGTTTCCTAAGCAGAGTTGAACTAGATATGTCCCGTGTGTGTAGGAAGCACAGTTCTTTTGTTCTGAGAATGCTCACTGTTCGGGCACCATAGGAAACACAGTAGAGTAGAAGAGTGCTCTTTTCTCAAAAGCAGAGTGTGTTTCTTGTAAGGTGAGCTAGCGTTTTTTTCCCAGTCCTAAATGGAGTTGAATCACATGCAGTTTTGGGTCCTACGAGCAAGAATTGTTTTCTGGTAAGGAAAGTCACTATTGCGCTCCCATTGCCATACACAGTGCAAATAGCACTCGTGTCTGTTCCCAGCAAGTACAGTGAATTGGACTGAAGCAGAGCTAATGTTCTTGTCAGTTTCCTAAGCAGAGTTGAACTAGATATGGCCCGTGTTTGTAGGAAGCACAGTTCTTTTGTTCTGAGCAAGCTCACTGTTCGGACACCATAGGAAACACAGTAGAGTAGAAGAGTGCTCTTTTCTCAAAGGCAGAGTATGTTTCTTGTAAGGCGAGCTAGGGTTTGTTTCCCAATCCTAAATGGAGTTGAATCACATGCAGTTTCTGGTCCTACGAGCAAGAGTTTTGTTCTGGTAAGAAGTGTCACTATTGTGCTCCCATTTTCATACACAGGGAAAATAGCACTGGCATCTGTTCCCAGCATGTACAGTGTATCGGACTGAAGAGGATCTACTGTTCTTGTCAGTTTCCTAAGCAGAGTTGAACTAGATAAGGACCGTGTGTGTAGGAAGCACAGTTCTTTTGTTCTGCGAATGCTCACTGTTCTGGCCCTAAGGGAAGCACATTATAGTAGAAGACTGCTCTTTTCTCAAAAGCAGAGTGTGCTTCTTGTAAGTCGAGCTAGCGTTTGTTTCCCAGTCCTAAATGGAGTTGAATCACATGCAGTTTCTGGTCCTACCAGCAAGAGTTCTTTTCTGGTAAGAAGAGACACTATTGTGCTCCCATTGTCATACACAAGGCAAATAGCACTGGCGTCTAATCCCAGCAAGTACAGTGTATTGGACTGAAGAGGATCTACCTTTCTTGTCAGTTTCCTAAGCAGAGTTGAACTAGATATTGCCCATGTGTGTAGGAAGCACAGTTCTTTTGTTCTGAGCAAGCTCACTGTTCGGACCCCATAGGAAACACAGTAGAGTAGAAGAGTGCTCTTTTCTCAAAAGCAGAGTGTGTTTCTTGTAAGACAAGCTAGCATTTGTTTCCCTGTCCTAAATGGAGTTGAATCACATCCTGTTTTTGGTCTTACGAGCAAGAGTTGTTTTCTGGTAAGGAAAGTCACTATTGCACTCCCATTGCCAGGCACAGTGCAAATAGCACTCACGTCTGTTCCAAGCAAGTACAGTGTATTGGACTGAAGAGAAGCTACTGTTCTTGTCAGTTTCCTAAGCAGGGTTGAACTAGATATGGCCCCTGTGTGTAGGAAGCACAGTTCTTTTGTTCTGAGCAAGTTCAATGTTCTGGCCCTGTAGGAAACACAGTAGAGTAGAAGAGTGCTCTGTTTTCAAAAGCAGAGTGTGTTTTTTGTAAGGCGAGATAGCGTTTGTTTCCCAGTCCTAAATGGAGTTGAATCACATGCAGTTTCTGGACCTATGAGCATGAATTGTTTTCTGGTAAGAAGAGTAACTATTGCGCTCCCATTGTCATACACAGGGCAATTAGCACTGGCGTCTGTTCCAGCATGTACAGTGTATTGGACTCAAGAGCATCTACAGTTCTTGTCAGTTTCCTAAGTAGAATTGAACTAGATATGGCCATGTGCGTAGGAAGCACAGTTCTTTTGTTCTGAGCAAGCTCACTGTTCTGGCCCTATTGGAAACAAAGTAGAGTAGAAGAGTGATGGTTTTGAAAAAGCAGAGTGTCTTTCTTGTAAGACGAGCTAGCGTTTGTTTCCCAGTCCTAAATGGAGTTGAATCACATGCAGTTTCTGGTCCTAGGAGCAAGAGTTGTTTTCTGGTAAGGAAAGTCACTATTGCGATCCCATTGCCATACACAGTGCAAATAGCACTCGCGTCTGCTCCCAGCAAGTGCAATGTATTGAACTGAAAAAGAGCTACTGTTCTTGTCAGTTTCCTAAGCAGAGTTGAACTAGATATGGCCCATGTGTGTAGGAAACACAGTTCTTTTGTTCTGAGCAAGCTCACTGTACGCACCCCATAAGAAACACAGTAGAGTAGAAGACTGCTCTTTTCTCAAAAGCAGAGTGTGTTTCTTGTAAGGCGAGCTAGCGTTTGTTTCCCAATCCTAAATGGAGATGAATCACATGCAGTTTCTTGTCCTACGAGTAAGAGATATTTTCTGGTAAGAAGAGTCACTATTGCGCTACCATTGTCATACATAGGGCAAATAGCACTGGCGTCTGTTCCCAGCATGTACAGTGTATTGGACTGAAGAGCATCTACTGTTCTTGTCAGTTTCCTAAGCTGAGTTGAACTAGATATGGCCCGTGTGTGTAGGAAGCACAGTTCTTTTTTTCTGAGAATGCTAACTGTTCTGGCCTTATAGGAAAGACATTAGAGTAGAAGAGTGCTCTTTTCTCAAAGCAGAGTGTGTTTCTTGTAAGTCAAGCTAGCGTTTGTTTCCCAGTCCTAAATGGAGTTGAATGACATGCAGTTTCTGGTCCTACGAGCAAGAGTTGTTTTCAGGTAAGAAGAGTCACTATTGTGCTCCCATTGTCATAAACGGGGCAAATAGCACTGCTATCTGTGTACAGATGTATTGGACTGAAGAGGATCTGCTGTTCTTGTCAGTTTCCTAAGCATAATTGAACTAGATATGGCCCGTGTGTGTAGGAAGCACAGTTCTTTTGTTCTGAGCAATCTCACTGTTTGGACCACATAGGAAACACAGTAGAGTAGAGCAGTGCTTCTTTCTCAAAAGCAGAGTGTGTTTCTTGTAAGGCAAGCTAGCATTTGTTTCCCAGTCCTGAATGGAGTTGAATCACATCCTGTTTTTGGTCCTACGAGCAAGAGTTGTTTTCTGGTAATAAAGTCACTGTTGCGCTCCCCATGCATACACAGTATAAATAGCATTCGCATCTGTTCCCAGCAAGTACAGTGTATTGGACTGAAGCGGAGCTACTGTTCTTATCAGTTTCCTAAGCAGAGTTGAACTAGATATGGCCCGTGTGTGTAGGAAGCACAGTTCTTTTGTTCTGAGCAAGCTCATTGTTCGGACCCCATATGAACCACAGTAGAATAGAAGACTGCTCTTTTCTCAAAACAGAGTGTGTTTCTTGTAAGGCGAGCTAGCGTTTGTTTCCCAGTCCTAAATCGATTTGAATCACATGCAGTTTTTGGTCCTACGAGCAAGAGTTGTTTTCTGGTAAGGAAAGTCACTATTGTGCTCCCATTTACATACACAGTGCAAATAGCACTCGCATCTGTTCCCAGCAAGTACAGTGTATTGGACTGAAGCGGAGCTACTGTTCTTGTCAGTTTCCTAAGCAGAGTTGAACTAGATATGGCCCGTGTGTGTAGGAAGCACAGTTCCTTTTTTCTGAGCAAGCTCACTGTTGGGACCCCATTGGAAAGACAGTAGAGTAGAAGAGTGCTCTTTTCTCAAAAGCAGAGTGTGTTTCTTGTAAGGCGAGTGAGCATTTGTTTCCCAGTCATAAATGGAGTTGAATCACATGCAGTTTCTTGTCCTACGAGCAAGAGTTGTTTTCTGGTAAGAAGAGTCACTATTGTGCTCCCATTGTCATACACAGGGCAAATAGCACTGGCGTCTGTTCCCAGCATGTACAGTGTATTGGACTGAAGAGGATCTACTGTTCTTGTCAGTTTCCTAAGCAGAATTGAACTAGATATGGCTGTATTTGTAGGAAGCACAGTTCTTTTGTTCTGAGCAAACTCACTGTTCTGGCCATATAGGAAACACAGTAGAGTAGAAGAGTGCTCTTTTCTCAAAAGCAGAGTGTGTTTCTTGTAATGCGAGCTAGCGTTTGTTTCCCAATATAAATGGAGATGAATCACATGCAGTTTCTGGTCCTACGAGCTAGAGGTGTTTTCTGGGAAGAAGAGTCACAATTGCGCTCCCATTGTGATACTAGGGCAAATAGCACTGGCGTCTGTTCCCAGCATGTACAGTGTATTGGACTGAAGAGGAGCTACTGTTCATGTCAGTTTCCTAAGCAGAGTTGAACTAGATATGTCCCGTGTGTGTAGGAAGCACAGTTCTTTTGTTCTGAGAATGCTCACTGTTCGGGCACCATAGGAAACACAGTAGAGTAGAAGAGTGCTCTTTTCTCAAAAGCAGAGTGTGTTTCTTGTAAGGTGAGCTAGCGTTTTTTTCCCAGTCCTAAATGGAGTTGAATCACATGCAGTTTTTGGTCCTACGAGCAAGAATTGTTTTCTGGTAAGGAAAGTCACTATTGCGCTCCCATTGCCATACACAGTGCAAATAGCACTCGTGTCTGTTCCCAGCAAGTACAGTGAATTGGACTGAAGCAGAGCTAATGTTCTTGTCAGTTTCCTAAGCAGAGTTGAACTAGATATGGCCCGTGTTTGTAGGAAGCACAGTTCTTTTGTTCTGAGCAAGCTCACTGTTCGGACACCATAGGAAACACAGTAGAGTAGAAGAGTGCTCTTTTCTCAAAGGCAGAGTATGTTTCTTGTAAGGCGAGCTAGGGTTTGTTTCCCAATCCTAAATGGAGTTGAATCACATGCAGTTTCTGGTCCTACGAGCAAGAGTTTTGTTCTGGTAAGAAGTGTCACTATTGTGCTCCCATTTTCATACACAGGGAAAATAGCACTGGCATCTGTTCCCAGCATGTACAGTGTATCGGACTGAAGAGGATCTACTGTTCTTGTCAGTTTCCTAAGCAGAGTTGAACTAGATAAGGACCGTGTGTGTAGGAAGCACAGTTCTTTTGTTCTGCGAATGCTCACTGTTCTGGCCCTAAGGGAAGCACATTATATTAGAAGACTGCTCTTTTCTCAAAAGCAGAGTGTGCTTCTTGTAAGTCGAGCTAGCGTTTGTTTCCCAGTCCTAAATGGAGTTGAATCACATGCAGTTTCTGGTCCTACCAGCAAGAGTTCTTTTCTGGTAAGAAGAGACACTATTGTGCTCCCATTGTCATACACAAGGCAAATAGCACTGGCGTCTAATCCCAGCAAGTACAGTGTATTGGACTGAAGAGGATCTACCTTTCTTGTCAGTTTCCTAAGCAGAGTTGAACTAGATATTGCCCATGTGTGTAGGAAGCACAGTTCTTTTGTTCTGAGCAAGCTCACTGTTCGGACCCCATAGAAACACAGTAGAGTAGAAGAGTGCTCTTTTCTCAAAAGCAGAGTGTGTTTCTTGTAAGGCGAGTGAGCATTTGTTTCCCAGTCATAAATGGAGTTGAATCACATGCAGTTTCTTGTCCTACGAGCAAGAGTTGTTTTCTGGTAAGAAGAGTCACTATTGTGCTCCCATTGTCATACACAGGGCAAATAGCACTGGCGTCTGTTCCCAGCATGTACAGTGTATTGGACTGAAGAGGATCTACTGTTCTTGTCAGTTTCCTAAGCAGAATTGAACTAGATATGGCTGTATTTGTAGGAAGCACAGTTCTTTTGTTCTGAGCAAACTCACTGTTCTGGCCATATAGGAAACACAGTAGAGTAGAAGAGTGCTCTTTTCTCAAAAGCAGAGTGTGTTTCTTGTAATGCGAGCTAGCGTTTGTTTCCCAATATAAATGGAGATGAATCACATGCAGTTTCTGGTCCTACGAGCTAGAGGTGTTTTCTGGGAAGAAGAGTCACAATTGCGCTCCCATTGTGATACTAGGGCAAATAGCACTGGCGTCTGTTCCAGCATGTACAGTGTATTGGACTGAAGAGGAGCTACTGTTCATGTCAGTTTCCTAAGCAGAGTTGACTAGATATGTCCCGTGTGTGTAGGAAGCACAGTTCTTTTGTTCTGAGAATGCTCACTGTTCGGGCACCATAGGAAACACAGTAGAGTAGAAGAGTGCTCTTTTCTCAAAAGCAGAGTGTGTTTCTTGTAAGGTGAGCTAGCGTTTTTTTCCCAGTCCTAAATGGAGTTGAATCACATGCAGTTTTTGGTCCTATGAGCAAGAATTGTTTCTGGTAAGGAAAGTCACTATTGCGCTCCCATTGCCATACACAGTGCAAATAGCACTCGTGTCTGTTCCCAGCAAGTACAGTGAATTGGACTGAAGCAGAGCTAATGTTCTTGTCAGTTTCCTAAGCAGAGTTGAACTAGATATGGCCCGTGTTTGTAGGAAGCACAGTTCTTTTGTTCTGAGCAAGCTCACTGTTCGGACACCATAGGAAACACAGTAGAGTAGAAGAGTGCTCTTTTCTCAAAGGCAGAGTATGTTTCTTGTAAGGCGAGCTAGGGTTTGTTTCCCAATCCTAAATGGAGTTGAATCACATGCAGTTCTGGTCCTACGAGCAAGAGTTTTGTTCTGGTAAGAAGTGTCACTATTGTGCTCCCATTTTCATACACAGGGAAAATAGCACTGCATCTGTTCCCAGCATGTACAGTGTATCGGACTGAAGAGGATCTACTGTTCTTGTCAGTTTCCTAAGCAGAGTTGAACTAGATAAGGACCGTGTGTGTAGGAAGCACAGTTCTTTTTGTTCTGCGAATGCTCACTGTTCTGGCCCTAAGGGAAGCACATTATAGTAGAAGACTGCTCTTTTCTCAAAAGCAGAGTGTGCTTCTTGTAAGTCGAGCTAGCGTTTGTTTCCCAGTCCCTAAATGGAGTTGAATCACATGCAGTTTCTGGTCCTACCAGCAAGAGTTCTTTTCTGGTAAGAAGAGACACTATTGTGCTCCCATTGTCATACACAAGGCAAATAGCACTGGCGTCTAATCCCAGCAAGTACAGTGTATTGGACTGAAGAGGATCTACCTTTCTTGTCAGTTTCCTAAGCAGAGTTGAACTAGATATTGCCCATGTGTGTAGGAAGCACAGTTCTTTTGTTCTGAGCAAGCTCACTGTTCGGACCCATAGGAAACACAGTAGAGTAGAAGAGTGCTCTTTTCTCAAAAGCAGAGTGTGTTTCTTGTAAGACAAGCTAGCATTTGTTTCCCTGTCCTAAATGGAGTTGAATCACATCCTGTTTTTGGTCTTACGAGCAAGAGTTGTTTTCTGGTAAGGAAAGTCACTATTGCACTCCCATTGCCAGGCACAGTGCAAATAGCACTCACGTCTGTTCCAAGCAAGTACAGTGTATTGGACTGAAGAGAAGCTACTGTTCTTGTCAGTTTCCTAAGCAGGGTTGAACTAGATATGGCCCCTGTGTGTAGGAAGCACAGTTCTTTTGTTCTGAGCAAGTTCAATGTTCTGGCCCTGTAGGAAACACAGTAGAGTAGAAGAGTGCTCTGTTTTCAAAGCAGAGTGTGTTTTTTTGTAAGGCGAGATAGCGTTTGTTTCCCAGTCCTAAATGGAGTTGAATCACATGCAGTTTCTGGACCTATGAGCATGAATTGTTTTCTGGTAAGAAGAGTAACTATTGCGCTCCCATTGTCATACACAGGGCAATTAGCACTGGCGTCTGTTCCAGCATGTACAGTGTATTGGACTCAAGAGCATCTACAGTTCTTGTCAGTTTCCTAAGTAGAATTGAACTAGATATGGCCATGTGCGTAGGAAGCACAGTTCTTTTGTTCTGAGCAAGCTCACTGTTCTGGCCCTATTGGAAACAAAGTAGAGTAGAAGAGTGATGGTTTTGAAAAAGCAGAGTGTCTTTCTTGTAAGACGAGCTAGCGTTTGTTTCCCAGTCCTAAATGGAGTTGAATCACATGCAGTTTCTGGTCCTAGGAGCAAGAGTTGTTTTCTGGTAAGGAAAGTCACTATTGCGATCCCATTGCCATACACAGTGCAAATAGCACTCGCGTCTGCTCCCAGCAAGTGCAATGTATTGAACTGAAAAAGAGCTACTGTTCTTGTCAGTTTCCTAAGCAGAGTTGAACTAGATATGGCCCTTGTGTGTAGGAAACACAGTTCTTTTGTTCTGAGCAAGCTCACTGTACGCACCCCATAAGAAACACAGTAGAGTAGAAGACTGCTCTTTTCTCAAAAGCAGAGTGTGTTTCTTGTAAGGCGAGCTAGCGTTTGTTTCCCAATCCTAAATGGAGATGAATCACATGCAGTTTCTTGTCCTACGAGTAAGAGATATTTTCTGGTAAGAAGAGTCACTATTGCGCTACCATTGTCATACATAGGGCAAATAGCACTGGCGTCTGTTCCCAGCATGTACAGTGTATTGGACTGAAGAGCATCTACTGTTCTTGTCAGTTTCCTAAGCTGAGTTGAACTAGATATGGCCCGTGTGTGTAGGAAGCACAGTTCTTTTTTCTGAGAATGCTAACTGTTCTGGCCTTATAGGAAAGACATTAGAGTAGAAGAGTGCTCTTTTCTCAAAAGCAGAGTGTGTTTCTTGTAAGTCAAGCTAGCGTTTGTTTCCCAGTCCTAAATGGAGTTGAATGACATGCAGTTTCTGGTCCTACGAGCAAGAGTTGTTTTCAGGTAAGAAGAGTCACTATTGTGCTCCCATTGTCATAAACGGGGCAAATAGCACTGCTATCTGTGTACAGATGTATTGGACTGAAGAGGATCTGCTGTTCTTGTCAGTTTCCTAAGCATAATTGAACTAGATATGG